>NW_027525201.1:0-198900 GCF_052094955.1 Ictidomys tridecemlineatus
GTTGCGGAGAGCACAGGTTTGAGATTTATGTGCAGAAGCACTGTTGCAGAGAGTAGAGGTTGGAGACTGCCTTTCATTAGGACTGTTACAGAGGCAGAGTTTGAAGACTTTGGTGCAGAAAGACTGTTGCGGAGAGCAGATATTGTAGACTGGGTTGCAGAAGGACTGTTGCAGAGAGCAGAGTTTGTAGACTGAGGTGCAGAAGGAC
Organism: Ictidomys tridecemlineatus; assembly: GCF_052094955.1. Lineage (NCBI taxonomy): Eukaryota > Metazoa > Chordata > Mammalia > Rodentia > Sciuridae > Ictidomys > Ictidomys tridecemlineatus. The sequence continues at coordinate 209 of NW_027525201.1, forward strand.
TGTTACAGAGGGAAGAGGTTGGAGATTGGGGTGCAGATGGACTGATACAGAAAGCAGAGTTTGGAGACTCCGGTGCAGAAGGACTGTTGCAGACAGCAGAGTTTGGTGAATGGAGTGCAAAAGGCCTGTTACACAGAGCAGAGGTTAGAGACTTGGGTGCAGAAGGACTGTTACAAACAGCAGAGTTTGGAGACAGGGTTGCAGAAGGATCTAACAGAGAGAAGATTTTGGAGACTGTGGTACAGCAGGACTGTTATAGAGAGAAGAGGTTGGAGACTGGAGTGCAGAATTATCGTTGCAGAGAACAGAGTTTTCAGACTGAGGTGCAGAAGGACTTTTTCAGAGAGCAGATATTGGAGACTGGGGTTCAGAAGGACTGTTTCAGAGAGCAGAGTTTTTAGACAAGGTTGCTCAAGAATTTTGCAGAGAGCAGAGGTTGTAGAACAAGTTGCAGCAGGACTGTTACAGAGAGCAGAGGTCGGAGACTAAGGTGCAGAAGGATCGTTGCAGATAAGAGAGTTTTCAGACTGAGGTGCAGAAGGACTTTTGCAGAGAGCAGAAGTTGGAGACTTGGGTTCAGAAGGATCGTTGTAGAGAGTAGAGGTTGAAGACTGGGGTGGAGAAGGATTGTTATACAGAAAAGAGGTCGGAGACTGGGGTGTAGAAGGCCTGTCACGGAGAGCAGAATTTGGAGAAGGGGTGCAGAAGTACTTTTACAAAAAGTAGAGTTTGGTGAATGAGGTCCAGAAAAATCGTTATAGAGAGCGGAGGTTGGAGACTGGGTTGCAGAGGGACTGCTGCAGAGAACAGAGGCTTGACATGGGGTGTTGAAGAACTGTTGTGGAGAGCAAAGGTTTGAGATTTGTGTGCAGAAGCACTGTTGCAGAGAGTAGAGGTTGGAGACTGCTTTTCATTAGGGCTGTTACAGAGGCAGAGTTTGGAAACTTTGGTGCAGAAGGACTGTTGCGGAGAGCAGATATTGGAGACTGGGTTGCAAAATGACTGTTACAGAGAGCAGAGTTTGTAGACTGAGGTGCAGAAGGACTGTTACAGAGAGCAGAGGTTGGAAATTGTGGTGCAGATGGACTGATACAGAAAGCAGAGTTTGGAGACTTTTGTGCAGAAGGACTGTTGTGGAGAGCAGATATTGGAGACTGGGTTGCAGAAGGACTGTTGCAGAGAGAAGAGTTTGTAGACTGAGGTTCAGAAGGACTGTTAAAGGGAGCAGAGGTTGGAGATTGGGATGCAGATGGACTTATACAGAAAGCAGAGATTGGAGACTCCAGTGCAGAAAAACTGTTGCAGACAGCAGAGTTTGGAGAATGGATTGCAAGAGGCCTATTACACAGAGCAGAGGTTGGAGACGTGGGTACAGAAGGACTGTTACAAACAGCAGAGTTTGGAGACAGGGTTGCAGAAGGATCTTACAGAGAGAAGAGTTTGGAGACTGTGGTACAGCAGGACTGTTATAGAGAGAAGAGGTTGGAGACTGGGGTGCAGAATTATCGTTGCAGAGAACAGAGTTTTCAGACTGAGGTGCAGAAGGACTGTTGCAGAGAGCAGATAATGGAGACTGGGGTGCAGAAGGACTGTTGCAGAGAGCAGAGTTTTTGGACAAGGTTGCTCAAGAATCTTGCAGAGAGCAGAGGTTGTAGAACAAGTTGCAGCAGGACTGTTACAGAGAGCAGAGGTTGGAGACAAAGGTGCAGAAGGATCGTTGCAGATAAGAGAGTTTTCAGACTGAGGTGCAGAAGGACTATTGCACAGAGCACATGTTGGAGACTGGGGTGCCGAAGGACTGTTGCAGAGAGCAGAAGTTGGAGACTTGGTTTCAGAAAGATAGTTTTAGAGAGCAGAGGTTGGAGACTGGGGTGCAGAAGGATTGTTATACAGAAAAGAGGTCGGAGACTGGGGTGTAGAAGGCCTGTCACGGAGAGCAGAATTTGGAGAAGGGGTGCAGAAGTACTTTTACAAAAAGTAGAGTTTGGTGAATGAGGTCCAGGAGGATCGTTATAGAGAGCAGAGGTTGGAGACTGGGTTGCAGAGGGACTGCTGCAGAGAGCAGAGTCTTGACATGGAGTGTAGAAGAACTGTTGTGGAGAGCACAAGTTTGAGATTTGTGTGCAGAAGCACTGTTGCAGAGAGTAGAAGTTGGAGACTGCCTGTCATTCGAACTGTTACAGAGGCAGAGTATGGAAACTTTGGTGCAGAAGGACTGTTGCGGAGAGCAGATATTGTAGACTGGGTTGCAGAAGGACTGTTGCAGAGAGCAGAGTTTGTAGACTGAGGTGCCGAAGGACTGTTACAGAGAGCAGAGGTTGGAGATTGGGGTGCAGATGGACTGATACAGAAAGCAGAGTTTGGAGACTGTTGTGAAGTAGGACTGTTGCGAAGAGCAGATATTGGAGACTGGGTTGCAGAAGGACGGTTGCAGAGAGAAGAGTTTGTAGACTGAGGTTTAGAAGGACTGTTAAAGAGAGCAGAGGTTGGAGATTGGGGTGCAGATGGACTGATACAGAAAGCAGACTTTGGAGACTCTGGTGCAGAAGGACTGTTGCAGACAGCAGAGTTTGGAGAATGGAGTGCAAAAGGCCTGTTACACAGAGCAGAATTTGGAGAAGGGGTGCAGAAGTACTTTTACAAAAAGTAGAGTTTGGTGAATGAGGTTCAGAAGGATCGTTATAGAGAGCAGAGGTTGGAGACTGGGTTGCAGAGGGACGGCTGCAGAGAGCAGAGACTTGACATGGGGTGTAGAAGAACTGTTGTAGAGAGCACAGGTTTGAGATTTGAGTGCAGAAGCACTGTTGCAGAGAGTAAAGGTTGGAGACTGCCTTTCATTAGGACTGTTACACAGGCAGAGTTTGGAGACTTTGGTGCAGAAGGACTGTTGCGGAGAGCAGATATTGGAGACTGGGTTGCAGAAGGACTGTTGCAGAAAGCAGAGTTTGTAGACTGAGGTGCAGAAGGACTGTTACAGAGAGCAGAGGTTGGAGATTGGGGTGCAGATGGACTGATACAGAAAACAGAGTTTGGAGACTCCGGTGCAGAAGGACTGTTGCAGACAGCAGAGTTTGGAGAATGGAGTGCAAAAGGCCTGTTACACAGAGCAGAGTTTGGAGACTGGGGTGCAGAAGGACTGTTACAAATAGCAGAGTTTGGAGACAGTGTTGCAGAAGGATCTTACAGAGAGAAGATTTTGGAGACTGTGGTACAGCAAGACTGTTATAGAGAGAAAAGGTTGGAGACTAGGGTGCAGAATTATCGTTGCAGAGAACAGAGTTTTCAGACTGAGGTGCAGAAGGACTGTTGCAGAGAGCAGAGTTTGGAGACTGGGGTGCAGAAGGATCGTTGTAGCGAGCCGAGGTTTGAGACCGGCGTGCAGAAGGACTGTTATAGAGAACAGAGGTTAGAGAAGGTGTGCAGAAGGGCAGAGTTTACAGACTGGGTTGCAGAAGGATCTTAAAGAGAGAATATGTTGGAGACTGAGGTGCAGAAGGACTGTTACAGAGAATAGAGTTTAGAGACTGAGGTTCAGAAAGACCGTTGTAGAGAGTAGTGTTTGAAGACTCAGGTGTAGAAGAAATTTTACAGAGAGCAGAGTTTGGGGACTGGGGTGCAGAAAGACTGCTTCAGATAGCAGAGTTTGGAGACTGGGGTGCAGAAGGACTGTTGCAGATAGCAGAGTTTGGAGACTGGGGTGTAGAAGGACTGTTGTAGAAAGCAGAGGTTTGAGACTTGGGTGCAGAAGGACTGTGACAGAGAGAAGAGTTTGGAGACTGAGGTGCAGAAGGACTTTTAAAGAGAGATGAGATTGGAGACTGTGGTACAGAAGGACTGTTACAAAGAGCAGAGTTTGGAGACTGGGGTTCAAAAGGACCGTTGCAAAGAGCAGATGTTGGAGACTAGGGTAGAAATGGACTGTTACAGAGAGCAGAGGTTGGAGACTGAGTTTCAGAAGGATTGTTACAGAGAGCAGAGGTTGGAAACTGGGCTGCAGAAGGATTGTTGCAGAGAAAAGAGGTTGGAGACAGGAGTGCAGAAGGCCTGTTACAGAGAGCAGAGTTTGAGACTGGGGTGCAGAAGAAATTTTTCAGAGGTCAGAGGTTGGAGACAGGGGTGCAAAAGGATTGTTACAGATAGCACAGTTTGGAGACTGGGGTGCAGAAGGATCGTTGCAGAGAGCAGAGGTTTCAGACTGAGGCTTAGAAGGACTGTTACAGAGAGCAGAGTTTGGAATCTGAGGCTCAGAAGGACTGTTCCAGAAAGCAGAGTTTGGCAATTCACGTGTAGAAGAACCATTATAGAAAGAAGAGGTTGGAGACTACGGTACAGAAGGACTGTTACAGAGAGCAGAGTTTGGAGACTGGGCTGCAGAAGAACCATTGCAGAGAGCTGATTTTGGAGACTGGGATAAATAAAGACTGTTACAGAGAGCTGACGTTGGAGACTGAGGTGCAGAAGGATTGTTACATAGAGCAGAGTTTGGATACTGGGGTGCAGAAGGACTGTTGCAGATAGCAGAGTTTGGGGACTAGGGTACAGAATGACTGTTGCAGATAGCAGAATTTAGAGACTGGGGAGTAGAAGGACTGTTGCAGAAAGCAGAGGTTTGAGACTTGGGTGCACAAGGACTTTTGCAGAGAGCAGAGTTTGGAGACTGAGGTTCAGAAAGACTTTTAAAGAGAGGTGAGGTTGGAAACTGGGGTGCAGAGGGACTGATACAGAAAGCAGAGGTTGAAGACTGGGGAGCAGAAGGAGCGTTACAGAGAGCAGATTTTGGAGACTGCACTACAGGAGGACTGTTACAGATAGCAGAGGTTGGAGATTGGTGTGGAGAAGGACTGTTACAAGGTGCAGATTTTGGAGTCTGGGATGCAGTAGAACTGTTGCAGAGAGCATAAGTTGGAGACTGGGGTGCAGAAGAACTGTTGCACAGAGCAGAGTTTGGAGACAGAGGTGCAGAAGGAATGTTACAGAGAGAAGAGGTTGGAAACTCTGGTGCAGAAAAAATGACACAGATAGGAGAGGTTGGAGACTGGGGTGCAGAAAGACCGTTGCAGACAGCAGAGTTTGAGGACTGCGGTACAGAAGGACTGTTACAGAGAGCAGATGTTGGATACTGGGGAGCAGAAGTACTGTTACAGAGAGCAGATTTGGAAACTGGGGTGCGAACGGATCTTACAGAGCATAGAGGTTGGAGGCTGGGGTAAAGAAGCACTCTTACAGACAGCAGATTTTGGAGACTGAGGTGCAGAAGTACTGTTACAGAAAGCAGATTTGGGAGACTGGTGTGCACACGTATCATTGCAGAGAGCAGAGGTTGGAAACTGAGGTGCAGTAGGACTGTTACAGAGAGAAGCAGTTGGAGACTGGGGTGCAGAAAAATTCTTACAGAGAGCAGAGGATTGAGACTGGGGTGCAGAAGGAGTGCTACAGAGAGAAGACGAGGAGATTGGAGTGCAGAAGGAGCGTTACAGAGAGCAGAGTTTGTAGATTGGTGATCCGAAGAACTGTTACAGAGAGTATAGGTTGGAGAATGGGGTGCAGAAGGTATGTTACAGAGATCAGAGTTTGGAGACTGAGGTGCAGAAAGATCGTTACAGAGAGCAGATGTTGAAGACTGGGGTGCAGAAGGCCTGTTAGAGAGAACAGAGTTTGGAGACTGAGGTGAAGAAGAATTTTACAGAGAGCAGAGTCTGGACACTGATGTGCAGAAGAACTGTTACAGAGAGCAGAACTTGGACACTGGTGTGTAGAAGAACTGTTGCAGAGAGCAGAGTTTGGAGACTTAGATGCATAATGATCGCTACAGAGAGAAGAGGTTGGAAACTGGGGTGCAGAAGGCCTGTTACAGAGTGCACAGATTGGAGACTGGGGTGCAGAAGGCCTCTTACAGAGAGCAGAGTTTGGAGACTGGGGTGCAGAAGGAATGTTACAGTTAGCGCAATTTCGAGACTGGGTTGCACAAAGATCTTACAGAGAGCATTTGGGAGACTGAGGTTCAGAAGGACTATTACAGAGAGCAAAGGTTGGAAACTGGGGTGCAGAAGGATTGTGGCAGAGAGCAGAGTTTTAAGACTTAGATGCAGAAGGACTGTTGCAGAGAGCAGATGTTGGATCCTGGGTTGAAAAAAGACTGTTGCAGAGAGCATAATTTTGAGACCAGGTTGCAGAAGGATCGTTGCAGAGAGCACAGGTTGAAGCCTGGGGTGCAGAAGGCCTGTTACAGAGAGCAGAGGTTGAAGACTGGGGTGCAGAAGGCCTGTTACAAAGAGCAGAGTTTGGAGACTGGGGTGCAGAAGGATTGATACAGAGAGAAGCATTAGGAGAATGCGTGGCAGAAGGATCTTACAGAGAACAGAGTTTGGAGACGGAGGTGCAGAAGGACTTTTACACAGAGTAGAGTGTGGAGACTGGGGTGCAGAGGGAGTGTTACAGGGAGCAGAGTTTGGAAACTGGGGTGTATAAGGACCATTGCTGTGAGCAGAGATTGGAGCCTGGAGAGAAGAAGGATCGTTGCAGACAGCAGATGTTGGAGAGTGGGGTGCAGAAGGACTGTTATAGAGAGCAGAGGTTGGAGACTGAGGTGCAGAAGGACTTTTACAGAGAACAGAATTTGGAGATGAGGTGCAGAAGGATCGTTACAGAGAGCAGATGTTGGAGACAGTGTTGCAGAAGGACTGATACAGAGATCAGAGGTTGGAGACTGGGGTGCAGGAGGATCGTTGAAGAGAGAAGAGGTTGGAAACTAAGGTGCAGAAGGATGGTTACACAGAGAAGATTTTGGTTACTGGGGTGTAAAAGGACTGCTGCAGAGAGCAGAGGTTGGAGACTGAGGTGCAAAAGGACTGATACAGAGAGCAGATGTTGGAGACTGGGGTGCAGAAGTACTGTAGCAGAGAGCAGAGGTTGGAGACTGGGGTGCAGAAGGACTGTTGCAGAGAACAGATTTTGGAGGCTGCGGTGAAGAATGACTGTTGCAGAGAAAAGAGTGTGGAGACTGGGGTGCAGAAGAACCGTTGCAGAGAGCAGAGGTTGGAAACTGAGGGTCAGAAGGATTTTTACAGAGAGCAGAAGTTGGAGACTGGGGTGCAGAAGGACTGTTGCACAGAGCAGAGGTTGGAGACTGAGGTTAAGAGAGATCTTTGCAGAGAAAAGAGGTTGGAGACTGGGGTGCAGAAGGCCTGATAAAGAGAGCAGAGATTGGAGACTGGGGTGCAGAAGGCCTGTTACAGAGAGCAGAGTTTGTAGACTGAGGTGCAAAAGGACTGTTAAATATAGCACAATTTCGTGACTGGGTTGCAGTAGGATATTACTGAGAGAATTTTGTAGACTGAGGTTCAGAAGAACTGTTATAGAGTGCAAAGTTTGGAAACTTGGGTCAAGAAGGATTTTTGCAGAGAGCCGAGTTTCAGACTGAGGTGCAGAAGGATTGTTTCAGAGAGCAGATGTTGCATCATGGGGTGCAGAAGGACTGTTACAGAGAGCAGTGTTTGGAGACTGGGATGCAGAAGGATCGTTGCAGAGAGCACAGGTTGGAGACTGGGGTGTAGAAGGCCTGTTACAGAGAGCAGAGGTTGAAGACTGGGGTGCAGAAGGCTTGTTACAGAGAGCAGTGTTTGGAGACTGGGGTGCAGAAGAATGTTACTGAGAGCAGCGTCTGTAGAATGGGTCAGATCTTACAGAGAGCTGAGATTGGAGACTGAGGTGCAGAAGGACTTTTACAGGGAGGAGAGGGTGGAGACTGGGGTGCAAAAGGAGTGCTACAGATAGCAGAGTTTGGAGATTCGGGTGCAGAAGAACTGTTACTGTGAGCAGAGGTTGGAGACAGTGGTCAAGAAAAACTGTTTCAGAGTGCAGAGTCTGGAGACTGAGGTGCAGAAGGACTGTTACAGAGAGCAGATTTTGTAAACTGGGATGTAGAAAGCAGAGGTTGGAGCCTGGGGAGAAGAAGGATCGTTGCAGAGAGCAGATGTTGGAGACTGGGGTGCAGAAGAACTATTAAAGAGAGAAGAGGTTAAAGATTGAGGTGCAGAAAAACTATTTCTGAGTGCAGAGTTTTGAGACTGGGGTGCAGAAAGTCTGTTACAGATTGCAGAACTTGGAGACTGAGGTGCAGAATGACTTTTACAGAGAGGAGAGGTTGGAGACTGGGGTGCAATAGGATTCTTACAGAGAGCAAAGAATGGAGACTGGGGTGAAGAAAGATCGTTGCAGAGAGCAGAGGTTGGAGAATGAGGTGCATAAGGATCGCTACAGAGAGCAGAGGTTTTAGACTGGGTTGCAGCAAAACAGTTACAGAGAGCACAGGTTTGAGACTTGGGTGCAGAAATAATGTTGCAGAGAGCAGAGGTTGAAGACTAGGGTGCAGAAGTACTGTAACAGAGAGCAGAGGTTGTAGCCTGGAGTGCAGAAGGACTGTTGCAGAGACCAGTTGTTGGAGACTGGGATGCAGAAGGATCATTGCAGAGAGCAGAGGTTGGAGACTGCGGTTTAGAAGAACTGTTGCAGAGAGCAGAGGTTGGAGACTTAGGTGCAGAAGTATCGTTGCAGAGAGAAGAGTTTGGAGACTGGGGAGCAGAAGGCCTTTTACAGAGAGCAGAGTCTGGAGACTGGGGTGCAGAAGACCTGTTACAGAGAGCAGAGGTTGGAGACTGGGGTGCAGAAGGATTGTTAGAGATAGCACAGTTTGGAGACTGGGGTGCAGAAGGATTGTTGCAGATAGCAGAGGTTTCAGACTGAGGTTTAGAAGGATTGTTCCAGAGAGCAGAGGTTGGAATCTGAGGTGCAGAAGGACTTTTACAGAAAGCAAAGGTTGGCAATTGAGGTGCAGAAGGACCGTTATAGAGAGCAGAGTTTGGAGACTTTGGTGCAGGATTGTTGTAGAGAGAAGATGTTGGAGGCAAGGGTGCAGAAGGACCATTAAAGAGAGCAAAGGTTGGAGACTGAGATGCAGAAGGACTTTTACAGAGCGCAGAGGTTAGAGAAAGGGATGCAAAAGGATCTTACATAGAGCAGAGTCTGCAGACTGGGTTGCAGAGAGCAGAGATTTGAGACTGAGGTTCAGAAGTATCGTTTCAGAGAAAAGATGTTTGAGACTGGGGTGCAGAAAGACTGTTACAGAGAGCAGAGATTCGAGATTGCGGTGCAGAAGGACTATTAAAGAGAGCAGAGATGGGAGACTGAGGTGCAGAAGGATTGGTAAAGAGAGAAGAGGTTTGAGACTAGTTGTAGAAGAACTGTTACAGAGTGCAGAGGTCAGAAACTGTAGTGCAGAAGGATCGTTTCAGAGAGCAGAGGTTGGAAACTGAGGTGCAGGAGGATCGTTGCAGAGATAAGAGGTTTAAGTCTGAGGTGAAGAAGGATGGTTAAAGAGAGCAGAGGTTGGAGACTGAAGTCAGAAAGACAGTTACATAGAGCACAGTTTGGAGACTGGTGTGCAGAAGAAATGTTGCAGTGAGCAAAGATTGGAGATTGCGGTTCAGAAGTACTGTTACAAAAAGCAGAGTTTGAAGACTGGGGTTCAGAAGGAATGTCACAGAGAGCAGAGTTTGGTAACTGGGGTGCAGAAGCATGTTACAGAGAGCCCAGGCTGGAGACTGGGGTCAGAAGGACTGTTGCAGAGAACAGACGTTGAAGACTGTGGTGCAGAAAAATCGTTACAGAGTGCAGACTTTGGAGACTGAGTTGCAGAAGACCTGTTACAGAGAGCAGATGTTTGAGACTGGGGTGCAGAATGATTGTTACAGATAGCACAGTTTGAAGACTGGGGTTTAGAAGGATTGTTGCAGAGAACAGAGGTTTCAGACTGAGGCTTAGAAGGACTGTTACAGAGAGCAGAGGATGGAGTCTCAGGTGCAGAAGGACTGTTTTAGAAAGCAGAGTTTGGCAATTGGGGTGCAGAAGTACCGTTATAGAGAGAAGAGGTTGGAGACTGTGGTACAGAATGACTATTACAGAGAGCAGAGTTTGGAGACTGGGGTACAGAAGGACTGTTACAGAGAGCAGACATTGGAGACAGAGGTGCGGAAGGATTGTTACAGAGAGCAGAGATTGAAGACTGGGGTGAAGAAGAACCATTACTGAATGCAAAGGATGGAGACTAAGATGCAGAAGGACTTTTAGAGAGAACAGAGTTTGGAGACTGAGGTGCAGGAGGATCGCTACAGAGAGCAGTGTTTGGAGACCGAGGTGCAGTAGAATAGTTACAGAGTACCGGTTGGAGACTGGGGTGCAGAAGAAATGTTGAAGAGAGCAGAGGTTGGAGACTGGGGTGCAGAAGGACTACAGCAGAGAGCAGAGGTTGGAGACTGGGATGTAGAAGGACTGTTGCAGAGAGCAGACATTGGAGACTGGTATATAGAAGGATCGTTGCAGAGAGCAGATGTTGGAGACTTGTGTGTAGAAGGACTTTTGCACAGAGCAGAGTTTTGAGACTGGGTTGCAGAAGTACTGTTGTGGAGAGCAGAGTTTGGAGACTGAGGTGCAGAAGGACTTTTACAGAGAGCAGAGGTTTTAGACTGGGGTGCAAAATTACTGACAAGGAAAGTAGAGTTTGGAGACTGGGGTGCATAATGACTGTTACAGACTTCAAAATTTGTAGTTTGGGGTGCAGAAAGACTGCAGCAGAGAACAGAGGTTGGATACTGGGGTGCAGGAGGGCCATTGCAGAGAGATGAGGTTGGAGACTGAGTTGCAGAATGACTGTTACAGAGAGTAAAGTTTGGAGAACGGGGGGCAGAAGGATCTTACAGAGAGCAGAGGATGGAGACTGGGGTGCAGAAGGACTGTTGCAGAGAACAGAAGTTGGAGACTGAAGTGCAGAAAAATCGTTGCAGAGAGAAGAGTTTGGAGATTAGGGTTCAGAAGGCCTGTTACAGAGTTTAGACTTTAGAGACTGAGTTGCAGAAGACCTGTTACAGAGAGCAGATGTTTGAGACTGGGGTGCAGAAGGATTGTTACAGATAGCACAGTTTGAAGACTGGGGTTTAGAAGGATTTTTGCAGAGAACGGAGGTTTCAGACTGAGGCTTAGAAGGACTGTTGCAGAGAGCAGAGTTTGGAGTCTCAGGTGCAGAAGGACTGTTTTAGAAAGCAGAGTTTGGCAATTGGGGTGCAGAAGTACCGTTATAGAGAGAAGAGGTTGGAGACTCCGGTACAGAAGGACTGTTACAGAGAGCAGAGTTTGGAGACTGGGGTACAGAAGGACTGTTACAGAGAGCAGACATTGGAAACAGAGGTGCAGAAGGATTGTTACAGAGAGCAGAGATTGGAGACTGGGGTGCAGAAGAACCATTACAGAAAGCAAAGGATGGAGACTGAGATGCAGCAGGACTTTTAGAGAGAACAGAGTTTGGAGACTGAGGTGCAGAAGGATCGTTACAGAGAGAAGAGTTTGTAGACTGGGGTGCAGAAGGACTGTTACAGAAAGCAGGGTTTGGCAATTCGGGAACAGATGAACCGTTACAAATGGAAGAGTTTGGAGACTCTATAAAAAAGACTTTTACAGAGAACAGAGTTTGTAGACTGGATAGAAGAATGATGGTTGCAGAGAGCAGATGTTGGAGACTGGGGTGCAGACGGACTGTTACAGAGAGCAAAGGTTGGAGACTGGGGTGCAGAAGAAATGTTCCAGAGAGCAGAGTTTGGAGACTTGGGTGCAGAAGGACTAATAAAGAGAGCAGAGTTTGGAGACTGGGGTGCAGAAAAACCGTTACAGATTACAGAGTTTTGATACTTAGGTGCAGAAGGAGTTTTACAGAGAGGAGAGGTTGGAGACAGGGGTGACAAAGGATTTTAATAGAGAGCAAAGGATGGAGACTGAGGTGCAGAAGGAGTGTTACAGAGAGCAGAGTTTGGAGATTGCGGTTCTGAAGAACTGTTAAAGAAAGCAGAGGTTGGAGACTGTGGTGCAGAAGGCGTGTTACAGAGAGCAGAGTTTGGACATGAGGTGCAGAAAGATCGTTACACAGAGCAGAGTTTGAACTCTGATGTGCAGAAGTACTGTTACAGAGAGCAGAGCTTGGAGACTGGGGTGCAGAAGTACTGTTGCAGAAAGCAGAGTTTGGAGACTGGAATTCAAAAGGATCATTGCAGAGAACAGAGGTTGGAGACCGGGGAGCAGTAGGATAGTTTCAGATTACACAGGTTAGACACCGGGGTGTAGAAAAAATGTTGCAGAGAGCAGAGGTTGGAGACTGGGGTGCAGAAGGACTGTAGCATAGAGCAGAGGTTGCAGTCTGGAGTGTAGAAAGACTGTTGCAGAGAGCAGATGTTGGAGACTGGGATGCAGAAAAATCGTTGCAGAGATCAGATGTTGGATACTGGTGTATAATAAGACGTTTGCAGAGAGCAGAGGTTGGAGACTGGGGTGCAGAAGGCCTGTTGCAGAGAGCAGAGTTTGAAGACTGAGGTTAAGAAGGACTGTTACAGAGAGCAGAGGTTTTAGACTGGGGTGCAGAATAACTGATACGGAAAGTAGAGTTTGGAGACTAGAGTGCAGAAGGACTGTTACCGAGAGCAGATTTTGTAGCCTGGGGTGCAGAAGGACAGCTGAGGAGAACAGAGGTTGGATACTGCGGAGCACAAGGGCCCTTGCCGAGAGATGAGGTTGGAGACTGAGGTGCAGAATGACTGTTACAGAGAGCAAAGTTTGGAGAACGGGGTGCAGAAAGATCTTATAGAGTCCAGACTTTGGAGACTGGGATGCAGAAGGATCGTTGCAGAGAGGATAGGTTGGAGAGTGGGATACAGAAGGCCTGTTACAGAGAGCAAAGTTTGGAGACTAGGTTGCAGAAAACCTGTTACAGAATGCAGATGTTGGAGACTGGGGTGCAGAAGGATTTTTACAGACAGCACAGTTTGGAGACTGGGGTTTAGAAGAATTGTTGAAGAGAGCAGAAATTTTAGATTGAGTGTTAGAAGGCCTGTTACAGAGAGCAGAGGTTGGAAATTGGGGTGCAGATGGACCGTTATAGGGAAAAGAGTTTGGAGATTGACATACAGAAGGACTGTTACAGAGAGCAGAGTTTGGAGACTGGGGTGCAGAAAGACCGTTAGAGAGAGCAGATGTGGGAGACTGGGATACAGAAGGATCGTTGCAGAGAGCAGAGGTTTGAGACTGAGGTGAAGAAGGATCGCTACAGAGAGCAGAGTTTGAGGACCGGGGTTCAGTAGGATAGTTTCAGAGAGCACAGGTTGGAGACTGGGGTGCTGACGAAATGTTGCAGAGAGCAGAGGTTGGAGACTGGGGTGCAGAAGGACTGTAGCAGAGAGCAGAGTTTGAAGACTGGGGTGTAAAAGGACTGTTGCAGAGAGCAGATGTTGGAGACTGAGATGCAGAAAAATCCTTGCAAAGAGCAGATGTTGGATACTAGGGTATAATAAGACGTTTGCAGAGAGCAGACGTTGGAGACTGGGATGCAGAAGGATCGTTGCAGAGCGCAGATGTTTGATACTGGTGTATAAGACGTTTGCAGAGAGCAGAGGTTGGAGACTGGGTAGAAGAAGGATCGTTGCAGAGAGCAGATGTTGGAGACTGGGGTGCAGAAGGCCTGTTACAGAGAGCAGAGTTTGAAGACTGGGGTGCAGAAGGCCTGTTACAGAGAGCAGAGTTTTGAGACTGGGTTGCAGAAGACTCTTACAGAGAGCAGCGTTTGGAGAATGGGTTGCAGAAGGATCTTACAGAGAGCAGAGGTTGGAGACTGAGGGGCAGAAGGACTTTTACAGAAAGTAGAGGGTGGAGACTGGGGTGCAGAAGAAGTATTACAGAGAGCAGAGTTTGAAGAACGGGTTGCAGAAGGATCTTACAGAGAGCAGACGTTTGAGACTGGGATGCAGAAGGATCGATGCAGAGAGCAGATGTTGGAGACTGGGGTTTAGAAGGACTTTTGCAGAGAGAAGAGGTTGGAGATGGGTTGCAGAAGGCCTGTTACACAGAGCTGAGTTTAGAGACTGGGTTGCAGAAAACCTGTTCCAGAGAGCAGATGTTGGAGACTGGGGTGCAGAAGAATTGTTACTGATAGCACATTTTGGAGACTGTTGTTTAGAAGGATTGTTGCAGAGAGCAGAAGTTTCAGACTGAGGCATAAAAGGACTGTTACAGAGAGCAGAGGTTGGAAATTGGGGTGCAGGAGAACCATTATAGAGAGAAGAGGTTTGAGACTGCCTTACAGAAGGAATGCTCTGGGGTGGAGAAGGATGTTACAGAGAGCAGAGGCTGGAGACTGGGGTCAGAGAGACGGTTGCAGAGAACAGACCTTGGAGACTGGGGTTCAGAAGGATCGTTGGAGAGAGCAGAGGTTGGAAACTGAGGTGCAGAAGGATCGCTACTGAGAGTAGAGTTTGGAGACCGGGGTGCAGTAGAATAGTTACAGAGAGCACAGGTTCGAGACTGGGGTGCAGGAGGACTGTTGCAGAGAGCAGATGTTGGAGCCTGGGGTGTAGAAGGACTGTTGCAGAGAGCACACATTTGAGACTGAGATGCAGAAGGATCATTGCAGAGAGCAGATGTTGGAGACTGGTGTGTAGTAGGACTTTTGCACAGAGCAGAAGTTTGAGACTGGGGTGCAGAAGGACTGTTGCGGAGAGCAGAGTTTGGAGGCTGAGGTGCAGAAGGACTGATACAGAGGGCAGAGGTTTCAGACTGGGGTGCAGAATAACTGATACAGAAAGTAGAGTTTGAAAACTGGGGTGCAGAATGATTGTTTCAGAGAGCAGAGTTTGTAGCCTGGGTTTCAGAGAGACTGCTGTAGAGAACAGAGGTTGGAGACTGGGGTGCAGGAGGGCCGTTGCAGAGAGATGAGGTTAGAGACTGAGGTGCAGAATACTGTTAAAGAGAGCAAAGTTTGGAGAAGGGGTAGAGAAAGATCTCACAGAGAGCAGAGTTTGGAGACTGGGGTGCAGAAGGACTGTTGCAGAGAGCAGACTTTGGAGAATGAGTTGCAGAAGAATCGTGGCAGAGAGAAGAGGTTGGAGACTGTGTTGCAGAAGGCCTGTTACAGAGAGCAGATGTTTGAGACTGCAGTGCAGAAGGATTGTTACAGATAGCACAGTTTGAAGACTGGGGTTTAGAAAGATTGTTGCAGAGAGCAGTGGTTTCAGACTGTGGCTTAGATGGACTGTTACAGAGAGCAGAGGTTGGAGTTTGAGGTGCAGAAGGACTGTTTCAGAAAACAGAGGTTGGCAATTGGGGTGAAGAAGTACCATTATAGAGAGAATAGGTTGGAGACTGCGGTACAGCAGGACTGTTATAGTGAGCAGAGTTTAGAGACTGGCGTGCGAAGGACAGGTACAGAGAGCAGACGTTGGAGACAGAGGTGCAATAGGATTGTTACAGAGAGCAGATGTTGGAGACTGGGGTGCAGAAGGACTGTCACAGAGAGCACAGGTTGGAGACTGGGGTGCAGAAAAAATGTTGCAGAGAGCAGAGTTTGGAGACTTGTGTGCAGAAGGACTGATACAGAGAGCAGAGGATAAAGACTGCAGTGCACTAGGACCGTTACAGATTGCAGAGTTTTGATACTGAAATGCAGAACGACTTTTACAGAGAGGAGAGTTTGGAGACAGGGTTGTCAAAAGATTCTTACAGAGAGCAGAGGATGGAGACTGGGGTGCAGAAGGAGTGTTACAGAGAGCAGAGTTTGGAGATTGGGGTTCAGAAGAAGTGTTACAGAAAGCAGAGGTTGGAGACTGTGGTGCAGAAGGCGTGTTACAGAGAGCAGAGTTTGGACATGAGGTTCAGAAGGATCGTTAGAGATAGCAGAGGTTGGAAACTGATTTGCAGAAGGACTGTTACAGAGAGCAGAGCTTGGAGACTGGGGTGCAGAAGGACTGTTGCAGAGAGCAGAGGTTGGAGACTGAAGTGCAGAAGGATCTCTACTAAGAGCAGAGTTTGGAGACCGGGGTGCAGTAGGATAGTTTCAGAGAGCACAGGTTGGAGACTGGGGTGCAGAAGAAATGTTGAAGAGAGCAGAGGTTGGTGACTGGGGTGCAGAAAAACTGTAGGAGTGAGAAGAGGTTGGAGCCTCATGTGCAGAAGGATCGCTACAGAGAGGAGTTTGTAGACCGGGGTGCAGTAGGATAGTTTTAGAGAGCACATGTTGGAGACTGGGGTGCAGAAGAAATGTTGCAGAGAGCAGAGGTTGGAGACTGGTGTGCAGAATGACTGTAGCAGAGAGCAGAGGTTGGAGACTGGGATGTAGAAGGATTGTTGCAGAGAGCAGACGTTTGAGACTGGGATGCAGAAAGATCGTTGCTGAGAGCAGATGTTGGATACTGGGGTAAAATAAGACGTTTGCAGAGAGCAGAGGTTGGAGACTGTGGTGCAGATAGACTGTTGCAGAGAGCAGAGATTGGAGACTGAGGTTCAGAAGGACTGTTACAGAGAGCAGAGGATTTAGACTGGGGTGCAGAATAACTGATACGAAAAGTAGAGTTTGGAGTCTGGGGTGCAGAAAGACTGTTACAGAGAGCAGAGTTTGTAGCCTGGGGTGAAAAAGGACAGCTGAAGAGAACAGAGGTTGGATACTGAGGTGCACAAGGGCCGTTGCAGAGAGATGAGGTTAAAGACTGAGGTGCAGAATGACTTCTACAGAGAGCAAAGTTTGGAGAATGGGGTGCAGTAGGATCTTACAGAGAGCAGACATTAGAGACTGGGATGCAGAAGGATCGTTGCAGAGAGCAGAGGTTGGAGACTGGGGTGCAGAAAGACTGTTATAGAGAGCAGAGTTTGTAGCCTGGGGTGAAAAAGGACAGCTGAAGAGAACAGAGGTTGGATACTGAGGTGCACAATGGCCATTGCAGAGAGATGAGGTTAAAGACTGAGGTGCAGAATGACTGTTACAGAGCGCAAAGTTTGGATTACGGGGTGCAGTGAAATCTTACAGAGAGCAGACATTAGAGACTGGGATGCAGAAGGATCATTGCAGAGAGCAGACGTTGGAGACTGGGATGTAGAAGGACTTTTGCAGAGAGCAGAGGTTAAAGAATGGGGTGTAGAAAGCCTGTTACAGAGACCAGAGTTTTGAAACAGGGTTGCAGAAAACCTGTTACAGAGAGCAGATGTTGGAGACTGGGGTGTAGAAGAATTGTTACAGATAGCACCGTTTGGAGAGTGTTGTTTAGAAGGATTGTTGCAGAGAGCAGAATTTCAGACTGAGGCTTAGAAGGACTGTTACAGAGAGCAGTGGTTGGAAATTGGGGTGCAGAAAGAGCGTTATAGTGAGAAGTGGTTGGAGACTGGGGTGCCGAAGAACCATTGCAGAGAGCAGATGTTGGAGACTGGGGTGCATTAGGACTGTTACAGAGAGCAGACGTTGGAGACACAGGTGCAGAAGGATTGTTACACAGAGCAGAGTTTGGAGACTGGGGTGCAGAAGGACAATTAGAGAGAGCAAAGGATGGAGACTGAGTTGCAGAAGGGACTTTTACAGAGAGCAGTGGTTGGAAACTAAGGTGTAGAAAAATCGCTGCAAAGAGAAGAGTTTGGAGACTGGGGTTCAGAAGGATTGTTAAAGAGAGCAGAGGTTGGAGACTGAGGTGCAAAAAGACTGTTACAGAGAGCAGAGTTTGGAGACTGGGTTGCAGAAGTACTGTAGCAGAGAGCAGAGTTTGGATACTGGGGTGCAGAAGGACTGTTGCAGAGAGCAGAGATTGGAGACTGGGGTGCATAAGGACTGTTTCAGAGAACAAAGTGTGGAGACTAGGGTGCAGAAGAACCATTGTAGTGAGCAGATGTTGGGGACTCGGGTGCAGAAGGATTGTTACAGATAGCACAGTTTGGATACTGGGGTTTAGAAGGATTGTTGCAGAGAGCAGAAGTTTCAGAGTGAGGCTTAGAAGGACTGTTACACAGAGCAGAGTTTGGAAATTGGGGTGCAGAAGGACCGTTATAGAGAGAAGAAGTTGGAGACTGCCGTACAGAAGGATTGTTACAGAGAGCAGAGTTTGGAGACTGGGGTGCAGAAGTACCATTGCAGAGAGCAGATGTGGGAGACTGGAATGCAAAAGGATCGTTGCAGAGAGCAGAGGTTGGAGACAGGTGCAGAAGGATCGCTACAGAGAGCAGAGTTTGAGGACCGGGGTGCAGTAGAATATTTTCAGAGACCACAGGTTGGAGACTGGGGTGCAGAAGAAATGTTGAAGAGAGCAGAGGTTGGAGACTGGGGTGCAGAAGGACTGTAGCAGTGAGCAGAGGTTGGAGACTGGGGTGTAGAAAGACTGTTGCATAGAACAGACTTTGGAGACTGGGATGCAGAAAAATCGTTGCAGAGAGCAGATGTTAGATACTTGGGTATAATAAGACGTTTGCAGAGAGCAGAGGTTGGAGACTGGGGTGCAGATGAACTGTTTCAGAGAGCAGAGTTTGGAGATTGAGGTTCAGAAGGACTGTTACACAGAGCAGAGGTTTTAGACTGGCGTGCAGAATAAGTGATACGGAAAGTAGACTTTGGAGACTGGGGTGCAGAAGACTGTTGCAGAGAGCAGATGTTGGAGACTGAGGTGAAGAATGATCATTGCAGAGAAAAGAGGTTGGAGACAGTGGTGCAGAAGGCCTGTTACAGAGAGCAGAGATTGGAGAATGGGGTGCAGAACGCCTGTTACAGAGAGCAGAGTTTGGAGGCTGGGGTGCAGAAGGACTGTTAAAGATAGCACAATTTCGCGACTGGGCTGCAGAAGGATCTTACAGAGAACATTTTGTAGACTCAGTTTCAGAAGGACTGTTACATATAGCAAAGTTTGGAAACTCGGGTGCAGAAGAATTTTTGCAGAGAGCCGTGTTTTCAGACTGAGGTGCAGAAGGACTGTTTCAGAGATCAGAAGTTGGATCTTCTGGTGCAGTAGGACTGAAACAGAGAGCAGAGTTTGGAGACTGGGGTGCAGAAGGATTGTTGCAGAGAGCACAGGTTGGAGACTGGGGTGCAGAAAGCCTATTAAAGAGAGCAGAGTTTGAAGCCTGGGGTGCAGAAGGCCTGTTACAGAGACCAGAGTTTGAGGACTGGGGTGCAGATGACTGTTACAGAGAGCAGCGTTTGGAGAATTGGTTGCAGAAGGATCTTACAGAGAGCAGAGGTTGGAGACTGAGGTGCACAAGGACTTTTACAGAGAGTAGATGGTGGAGACTGAGGTGCAGAAGGAGAGTTACAGAGAGCAGAGTTTGGAGATTGGGGTGCAGAAGAACTGCTACTGAGAGCAGAAGTTAGAGACAGGGGTGCACAAGGACTGATACAGAGATCAGAGGTTGGAGACTGTGGTGAAGAAGGATCGATGCAGAGAGCAGAGGTTGGAAACTAAGGTGCAGAAGGATCGTTCCACAGAGCAGATTTTAGTTACTTGGGTATAAAAGGAATGCTGCAGAGAGCATAGGTTGGAGACTGAGGTTAAAAAGGACTGATACAGAGAGCAGATGTTGGAGACTGTGGTGCAGAAGTACTT
Source organism: Ictidomys tridecemlineatus (assembly GCF_052094955.1). Taxonomy (NCBI): domain Eukaryota; kingdom Metazoa; phylum Chordata; class Mammalia; order Rodentia; family Sciuridae; genus Ictidomys; species Ictidomys tridecemlineatus. The sequence goes on from NW_027525201.1 coordinate 19,642, forward strand.
TAGCAGAGAGCAGAGTTTGGGGATTGGGATGCAGAAGGACTGTTGCAGAAAGCAGATTTTGGAGACTGGGGTGCAGAAGGACTGTGTAGAGAACAGAGTGTGGAGACTGGGGAGCAGAAGGATTGTTACAGAGAGCAGAGGTTGGAGACTGTTTTGCAGAAGGACTGTTACAGAGAGCAGAGTTTGCAGACTGGGGTGCTGAAGAACTGTTACAGATAGCACAATTTTGAGACTGGGTTTCAGAAGGATCTTACAGAAAGCATTTTTAGACTGAGCCTCAGAAGGACTGTTACAGAGAGCAATGTTTGGAAACTCGGGTGAAGAAGGATTTTTGCAGAGAGCCGAGTTTTCAGATTGAGGTGCAGAAGGACTGTTTCAGAGAGTAGATGTTGGATCCTGGGGTGCAAAAGGACTGTTACAGAGAGCAGAGTTTGAAGACTGGGGTGCAGAAGGATCGGTGCCGAGAGCACAGGTTGGAGACTGGTGTGCATATGGCCTGTTACAGAGAGTGAAGTTTGAAGACTGGGGTGCAGAAGGCCTTTTACAGAGAGCAGAATTTGGAGACTGGGGTGCAGAAGACTCTTACAGAGAGCAGCGTTTGGAGAATGGTTGCAGAAAAATCTTAGAGACAGCAGAGTTTGGAGACTGAGGTGCTGAAGGACTGTTTCAGAGAGCAGAGTTTGGAGACTGAGGTGCAGAAGGACTGTTACAGAGAGCATATTTTGGAAACTCGGATGTAGAAAGACCATTGCAGAGAGCAGAGTTTTGAGACTGGGGATAAGAAGAATCCTTGCAGAGAGCAGGTGTTGGAGACTGGGTGCAGAAGGAGTATTAAAGACAGCAGAGGTTGGAGACTAAGGTGCAGAAAGATCATTTCTGAGTTCAGAGGTTTTAGACTGGGGTGCAGAAGGACTGTTACAGATTGCAGTACTTGGAGACTTAAGTGCAGAAGGACACTTACAGAGAGGAGAGGTTGGAGACTGGGGTGCAAAAGGATTATTACAGAGAATAGAGGATTGAGACTGGGTGCAGAAGGGTCGTTGCAGAGAGCAGAGGTTGGAGAATGAGGTGCAGAAGTATCGCTACAGAGAGCAGAGTTTGGAGACTGGGGTGCAGCAGGACAGTTACAGAGAGCACAGGTTGGATACTTGGGTGCAGAAGAAATGTTGCAGAGAGCAGAGGTTAGAGACTGGGGTGTAGAAGTACTGAAGTTGCGAAAAGAGTTTGGAGTCTGGGGTGCAGAAGGACTGTTACAGAGTTCAGAGGTTGGAAACTCTGGTGCAGAAGGATTGTTGCAGAGAACAGAGGTTGGAGACTGAGGTGCAGAAGGATCGTTGCAGAAGGAAAAGTTTGGAGACTGGGGAGAATCAGGCCTCTTACAGAGAGCAGAGTTTGGAGACTGGGGTACAGAAGACCTGTTACAGAGAGCAGAGGTTGGAGACTGCGGTGCAGAAGGATTGTTATAGAAAGCACATTTTGGAGACTGGAGTGCAGAAAGATCGTTGCAGAGAGCAGAGGTTTCAGACTGAGGCTTAGAAGGACTGTTATAGAGAGCACAGGTTTGAATCTGAGGTGCAGAAAAACTGTTACAGAAAGCAGAGTTTGGCAATTGGGGTGCAGAAGGACAGTTATAGAGAGAAGAGTTTTGAGACTGCGGTACAGAAAGACTGTTAGAGAGAGCAGAGTTTGGAGACTTTGGTGCAGAAGGACCGTTGTAGAGAGCAGATGTTGGAGACTAGGGTTCAGAAGGACTGTTACAGAGAGCAGAGGTTGGAGACGTAGGTGCAGAGGATTGTTACAGAGAGCAGAGTTTTGAGACTGGGGTGCAACAGGACTGTTACAGAGAGCAGACGTTGGACATAGAGGTGCAGACGAATTATTACAGAGAGCAGAGATTGGATACTGGCGTTCAGAAGGACCATTAAAGAGAGAAAAGAATAAAGACTGAGGTGCAGAAGAACTTTTACAGAGAGCAGAATTAGGAGACTGACGTGCAGAAGGATCGTTCCAGAGAGAAGAGTTTGGAGACTGGGGTGCAGAAGGACTGTTACAGAAAGCAGAGGTTGGCAATTGGGGAGCAGATGGACCGTTACAAAGAGAAGAGGTTGAAGACTGGGGTGCAGAAGGACTGATACATAGAGCAGAGGTTGAAGACTGGTGTGCAGAAGGACTGTTGCAGATAGCAGAGTTTGGAAACTGGGGTGAAGAAGGACTGATGCAGGGAGCAGGTGTTGGAGACATGGGTGCAGAAGGACTTTTGCAGGGAGTAGAATTTGGAGACTGAGGTGCAGAAGGACCATTACAGACAGCAGTGTTTGGAAACTGCAATACAGAAGGACTGTTACAGAGAGCAGAGGTTGGAGACTGGAGTGGAGAAGAACTGTTTCCGAGTGAAGACGTTGGAGACTGGTGTGCAGAAGAACTGTTGCAGAGAGTAGAGTTAAAAGACTGAGATGCAGAAAGACTGTTAAAGAGAGCAGAGTATGGAGACTGGGGTGCAGAAGGACTGATGCAGAGAGCAGAGTTTGGAGACTGGGGTCCAGAAGGCTATTTCAGAGAGCAGAGGTTGAAGACTGTCTACAGAAGGGCTGTTACATAGAGCTAAGTTTGGAGACTGGGTTGCAGAAGAATATTACGTAAAGCAGAGTTTGAAGACTGCGGTGCAGAAGGATTGTTACAGAGAGCAGAGGTTGGCGACTGGGGTGCAGTAGAATTATTGCAGAAAGAATAGGTTGGAGACTGGTGTGCAGAAAGACGGTTGCAGAGAGCAGATGTTGGAGACTTGGATGCAGAAGGATCGTTGAAGAGAGCAGAGATTGGAAACTGGGTTGCAGAGGGATTGTTACACAGAGCAGAGGTTGAAGACTGGAGTGTAGAAGGACTGTTGCAGAGAGCAGAGTTTGAAGACTGTGGTGCAAAAGGACAGTTGCAGACAGCAGAAGTTGGAAACTGGGGTGAAGAACGACTGTTGCAGGGAGCAGGTGTTGGAGACATGGGTGCAGGAGGACTTTTGCAGAGAGTAGAATTTGGAGACTGAGGTTCAGAAGGACTGTTGCAAATAGCAGAGGTTGGAGACTGGGTACAGAAGGGCTGTTACAGAGAGCAGTGTTTGGAGACTGGGTTGCAGAAGAATATTACGTAGAGCAGATTTTCGAGACTGTGGTGCAGAAGGATTGTTACAGAGAGCAGAGGTTGGCGACTGGGGTTCAGTAGGATTATTGCAGAGAGCAGAGGTTGGAAACTGGTGTGCAGAAGGATCGTTGCAAAGAGCAGAGGTTGGAGACTTGGGTGCAGAAGGACGGTTGCAGAGAGCAGATGTTGGAGACTGGGATGCACAAAAACCGTTGCAGAGAGCAGAGATTGAAAACTAGTTTGCAGAAGGACTTCTAGACAGAGCAGAGGTTGAAGACTGGAGTGTAGAAGGACTGTTAAAGAGAGCAGAGTTTTGAGACTTGGGTGCAGAAGGACTGTTATAGAGGACAGATGTTATAGACTGACATGCAGAAGTACTGTTACAGAGAGCAGAGTTTGGAGACTGGGGTGCAGAAGGACTGATACAGAGAGCAGAGTTTGGAGACTGGGGTACAGAAGGCTGTTACAGAGAGCAGAGTTTGGAGACTGGGTACAGAAGGGCTGTTACAGAGAGCAGAGTTTGGAGACTGGGTTGCAGAAGAATATTACGTAGAGCAGAGTTTGGATACTGCGGTGCAGAAAGATTGTTACAGAGAGCAGAGGTTGTCGACTGGGGTGCAGCAGGATTATTGCAGAGAGCAACTGTTGGAGACTTGGGTGCAGAAGGACGGTTGCAGAGAGCAGATGTTGGAGATGGGGATGCAGAAGGATCGTTGCAGAGAGCAGAGATTGGAAACTGGCTTTCAGAAGGACTGTTACTCAGAGCCAAGGTTGAAGACTGGAGTGAAGAAGGACTGTTGCAGAGGGCAAAGTTTGGAGACTGGGGTGCAGAAGGACTGTTATAGAGAGCAGATGTTAAAGACAGAGATGCAGAAGGACTGTTACAGAGAGCAGAGGTTGGAGACTTTTGTGCAGAAGGACTGATACAGAAAGCAGAGGTTAAAGACTTAGGTCCAGAATTTACCTTACAGAGAGCAGAGGTTGGAGACTGCAATACAGAAGGAGTGTAACAGAGAACAGAGTTTGGAGACCAGGGTATAGACGGACTGTTTCAGAGTGCAGAGGTTAAAGAATGGGATGCAGAAAGACTGTTTCAGAGAGTAGATGTTAAAGACTGGGATTCAGAAGAACTGTTGCAGAGAGCTGAAGTTGGAGACTGGGGTGCAGAAGAATTGTTGCAGGAAGCAGAGGTTGGAGACTGGGGTGAAAAAGGACTGATACAGAGATCAGAGTTTGGAGATTGGGGTGCAGAAGGATCTTAGACAGAGCAGAGTTTGGAGAGTGGGTTGCAGAGGAACTGTTGCACAGAGCAGAGGTTGGCGACTGGTGTGCAGAAGTACTGTTACAAAGAGCAGAGATTGAAGACTGGGTGGCAGAAGGATCTTACATAGAGCAGAGGTTGGAGACTGAGGTGCAGAACAAATGTTGCCGAGAGCAATGGTTGGTGACTGGGGTGCAGAAGGATCTTTGCAGGGAGCAGAGGTTGGAGACTGACATGCTGAAGGACTCTTGCAGACAACAAAAGTTGGAGAATGGGGTGCAGAAGGACCGTTGCAGAGAGCAGATGTTGGAGACTGAGGTGCAGAAGGATTGTTACAGTGAGCAGAGGTTGCAGACTAGGGTGAAGAAGGACTGTTACAGAGATGAGAGTTAGAACACTGGGGTTCAGAAGGATCTTTCAGAGACAAGAGGTTGGAGACTGCTGTGCAGACAAACTGTTGCACAGAGCAGAGGTTTGAGACTGGGGTGCAGAAGGACTGTTACAGTGAGAAGAATTTGGAGACTGAGTTGCACAATGATCTTACATAAAGCAGAGGTTGGAGACTGAGGTGCAGGAGAAATGATACCCAGAGCAGAGGTTGGAGACTGGGGTGCAGAAGGACTGTTTCCGAGAACAGATGTTGGAGATTGTCGTGCACAAGGACCGTTGTAGAGAGCAGAGGTTGGAGACTGGGGTGAAAAAGGAATGATACAGAGAGAAGAGTTAGGAAACTGGGGTGTAGAGGGATCTTACAGAGAACAGAGGATGGAGACTGGGGTGCAGAAGGACTGTTACAGAGAGCAGAGGTTGTAGACTGAGTTGCAGAATAACTGTTTCAGAAAGCAGAATTTAGAGACTGTGGTGCACAAGGAACCTTGCAGAGAGAAGAGTTTTCAGACTGATGTCAGAAGGACTGTTGCAGAGAGCAGAGGTTTGAGACTGGGGTGCAAAAGGATCGTTGCAGAGAGCAGAGCCTATAGACTGGGGTACAGAAGGACCATAGCAGAGGTCAGTGTTTTGGAACTGAGGTGCAGAAGGTGTGTTAAAGTGAACAGAAGTTGAATACTGGGGTGCAGAAGGACCGTTGCAGAGAGAAGAGGTTGCAAACTGGGGTTTAGAAAGACTGTGACAAAAAGCAGAGGTTGGAGACTGGAGCGCAGAATTACTTTTACAAAGAGCAGAGTTTGGAGACATGGATGCAGAAGAATGTTACAGAAAGCAGAGGTAGGAGACTGAGGTGGAACAGGACTGTTACAGAGAGCAGAGTTTGGAGACTGGGGTGCAAAAGGATCCTTCCAGAATACCGAGTTTTCAGACTGAGGTGCAGAAGGACTGTTGGAGATTACAGATGTTGGAGACTGGGGTGCAGAAGGATCTTTGTAGAGATCAGAGGTTTGAGACTGGGGTGCAGAAGGACTGTTACAGAGAACAGATGTAAAAGACTGCGGTGCAGAAGGCCTGATACAGTGAGCAGAGTTTGGTGAAGGGATGCAGAACGACTGTTACAGAGGGCAGAGTTTGGAGACTGGGTTGCAGAAGGATCATACAGAGAGCAGAGGTTGGAGACTGAGGTGCAGAAGGACTGTTACAGAGAGTAGAGATTGGAGACTGAGGTGCAGAAGGACCATTGCAGAGAGAAGAGTTGGAGACAGAAGTTAAGAAGGATTGTTACAGAGAGCAGAGTTTGGAGTATGTGGTGCAGAAGGACTGTTGCTGATAGCAGAGTTTCGAGAATGGGGTTAAGAAGGACTGTTGCAGGGAGCAGGTGCTGGAGACTTCGGTGCAGAAGGACTGTTGCAGAGAGCAGAATTTGGAGACTGAGTTGCAGAAGGACTGTTACAGAGAGCAGAGGTTGGAGACTGGTGTTCAGAAGAACTGATACAGAAAGCAGAGGTTGGAGACTGAGATGCAGAAAGACCGTTGCAGAGAGCACAGTTCAGAGACTGCAATAAAGGAGGACTGTAACAGAGAGCAGAGGTGGAAGAATGGTTTATAGAAGAACTGTTTCAGAGTGCAGATGTTGGAGACTGGGGTGCAGATGGACCATTACAGAGAGCAGATGATTGAGACTGCGGTACAGAAAGACTGTTACAGAGAGCAGAGGTTGGAGACTGGGGAGTAGAAGGACTGATGCAGAGAACAGATGTTAGAATCTGGGTTGCAGCAGGACTGTTGAAGAAAGCAGAAGTTGTAGACTGGTTTGGAGAAGGACTGTTTCAGAGAGCAGATGTTGGAGACTGGGGTGCATAAGGATCTTTGCAGAGAACAGAGGTTGGAGACAGGGGTGAAGAAGGATGGTTGCAGAGAGCAGTTGTTGGATTCTGAGGTGCAGAAAAACAGTTACAGAGAGCAGAGGTTGGAGACTGGCGTGCAGAAAGATCGTTACAGAGAGAAGAGTAGGGAGACTGTGGTGCAGAAGGACTGTTACAGAGAGCACAGGTTGGAGTCTGGGGTGCAGAAGGAATGTTATAGAAAGCAGAGGATTGAGACTGGGGTGTAGAAGGACTGTTGCAGAGAGCAGAGGTTGGAGACTGAGATGCAGAAGGACTGTTACACAGAGCAGACTTTGGAGACTTGGGTGAAAAATTATGATACAGAAAGCAGAGGTGTGAGACTGGGGTGTAGAAGGACCGTTACAGAGAGCAGAGAATGCAGACTGGCGTGCAGAAAGAGTGTTTCAAAGAGCAGAGTTTGGAGACTGGGGTGCACAATGACTGTGACAGAAAGCAGAGTTTTTAGGCTGGGTTGCAGAAGGATCTTATAGAGAGGAATGGTTGGACTGTGGTGCAGGACGAATGTTACAGAGAGCAGTGATTGGAGACTAGGGTGCAGAAGGATAGTGCAGAGAGCAGAGGTTTCAGACTGAGGCACAGAAGGACTGTAACAGAGAGCACAGGTTGGAGACTGAAGTGCAGCAGGACTCTTACAGAGAGCATAGTTTGGTTATTGAGGTGCAGAAAGACTGTTACAGAAAGCAGAGATTGAAAATTGGGGTATAGAGGGACCATTACAGATAACAGAGGTTGGAGACTCGGGTGAAGAAGGACTGTTGCAGAGAGCAGAATTTGGAGACTGAGGTGCAGTAGGACTGTTATAGAAAACAGTGGTTTGAGACTGGCGTGCAGAAGGCATGTTACGGAGAACAGAGTGTGGAGAAGGGCTCCAGAAGGACTGTTACAGATCACAGAGTTTGGAGACTGGGTTGAAGAAGGATCTAACAGAGACCAGATGTTGAGGACCCAGGTGCAGAAGGACTTTTACAGAGAGTAGAGGTTAGAGACTGAGGTGCAAAACGATCGTAGCAGAGAATAGCGTTTTAAGACTGAGGTGCAGAAGGACTGTTGCAGAGACCACAGGTTGGAGACTAGGGTGCAGAAGGACTGTTGCAGAGAGAAGACGTTGGAGACTGGGGTGCAGAAGGCTTGTTATAGAGAACAGAATTTAGAGACTGGGGTGCAGAAGGCCTGTTAGGGAGAGGAGAGTTCAAAGAAGGGGTGAAAAAGGTCTGTTAGAAAGGGCAGAGTTGGGAGACTAGGTTGCAGAAGGATCTTACAGAGAGCAGATGTTGGAGACTTAGGTGTAGAATTATCGTTCCAGAGAGAAGAGGTTGGAGACTGGGGTGCAGAAGGCCTTTTACAGAGAGCAGAGGTTGAAGACTGGGGTGCAGAAGGACTGTTATAGAGAGCAAATTTATGGACTGAGTTGCAGAAGGATCTTACAAACAGCAGAGTTTGGATACTGAGGTGCAGGAGGACTGTTACAGAGAGCAGAGTTTCGAGACTGGATTGCAAAATTTTTGTTACAGAGAGCAGAGGCTGGAAATTATTCTGCAGAAGGACCGTTACCGAAAGCAGAGTTTGGAGACTGGGTTGTAGAAGGGTCTTACAGAGAGCAGATGTAGGAGACTGAGGTGCAGAAGAATCGTTGCAGAGAGCAAAATTTTAGACTGAGTTGCAGAAGGATTGTTGCAGAGAGCAGATGTTTGAGACTGGTGTGCAGAAGGACTGTTGCAGAGAGGAGAGGTTGGAGACTGAGGTGAAGAATGATCGGTGCAGAGAGCAGATGTTGGAAACTGGTGTGCAGAAGGACAGTTACAGAGAGCAGAGTTTTGAGACTGGGTTGGAGAAGAATCCTACAGAGAGCAGAGGTTGAAGAATGAGGTGCAGAAAGACTGTTACAGAGAGTAGATTTTGAAGACTGAAGTTCAGAAGTAACGTTGAGGCGTACAGAGTTTGGAGACTGAGGTGCAGAAGGATTGTTAAAGAGAGCAGAGGTTGGAGACTGGGGTGCAGAAAGACTGTTGCAGATAGCGGATTTTGGAGTCTGTGGTGCATAAGGAGTGTTGCAGAGAGCAGAGGTTGGAGACTGAGGTGCAGAAGGACTGTTATAGAGAGCAGAGGTTGGAGACTGGGGTGCAGAAGGACTGACACAGAACGAAGAGATTGGAGTCTGGGGTTCAGAAAGACCGTTACAGAGAGCAGAGGTTGGATTCCACAGTACAAGGGGACTGTTGCAGAGAGCAGAGGTTGGAGACTTGGTTGCAGAAGGCCTGCTACAGAGAGCAGATTTGGAGACTGGCGTGCAAAAGGCCTGTTACAGAGAGAAGAGGTTGGAGACTGGGGTGCAGAAGGACTGCTGTAGAGATCAGATGTTCGAGACTGGGGTGCAGTAGGATCATTGCAGAGAGCAGAGGTTAAACACTGGGGTGCAGAAGGATCGTTGCAGAGAGCAATGGTTGGAGACTTGGGTGCAGAAGGCCTGCTACAGAGAGCAGATTTGGAGACTGGCGTCCAGAAGGCCTGTTACAGAGAGAACAGGTTGGAGACTGGGGTGCAGAAGGACTGTAACAAAGAGCTGAGTTTGAAGACTGGGTTTCTTAAGGATCTTAGAGAGAACAGAGGTTGGAGAAGAAGGTGCAGGTGGACTGTTATAGGGCGCAGTGGTTGGAGACTGGGGTGCAGAAGGATCATGGAGAGCAGAGGTTTCAGACTAAGGTGCAGAACTACTGTTACAGAGAGCAGAGGTTGGAGATTGAGGTGTAGAAGGCTTGTTATGGAGAGCAGAATTTTGAGACTGAGGTGCAGAAGGACTGTTACAGAAAGCAGAAGTTGGAAATTGATGTGCAGAAGGACCGTTACAGAGAACAGAGGTTGGAGACTTCGGTATAGAAGGACTGTTACAGAGAGTAGAGGTGGGACACTTGGGTGCAGAAGGACTTTTACAGAAAGCACAGGTTGGAGACTGAGGTGAAGAAGGATAGACACAGAGAGCAGAGGTTGGAGACTGGGGTTCAGAAGGCCTGCTACAGAAAGCAGAGTTTGGAAACTGGAGTGCAGAAAGATCTTACAGAGAGCAGAGGTTGGAGACTGTGGTGCAGAAAGACTGTTGCAGAGAGCAGACGTTAAAGACTGGGGTTTAGTAAGATCATTGCAGAGAGCAGAGATTGCAGACTGGGGTGCAGAAGGCTGTTGCAGAGAGAAGAGGTTGGAGACTGAGGTGCAGAAGGACTGTTACAGAGAGTAGATGTTGGAGACTGGGGTTCAGATAAATCTTACAGACAGCAGAGGTTGGAGACTGAGGTGCAGAAGGATTGTAACAAACAGCAGAGTAAGGAGACTGGGGTGCAGGTGGTTCGTTGTAGACAGCAGAGTTTTCAGAATGTGGTGCAGAAGGAGTGTTGCAGAGACCAGATGTTGGAGACTGAGGTGTAGAAGACTGTTGCAGAAAGCCAAGGTTTGAGATTGGGTTAAGAATGATCATTGCAGAGAGAAGAGATTGAAGACTGGTTTGCAGAAGGAATGTTATCGAGAGCAGAGTTTGGAGACTGGGTTTGCGAAGGATCCTACAGAGAGCAGAGGTTGGATACTGAAGTTCAGAAGAACTGTTACAGAGAGTAGAGGTTGGAGACTGAGGTGCCGAAAGACCGTAGCTGAGAACAGAGTTTGCAGACTGAGGTGCAGAAGGATTGTTACAGAGAGGAGAGTTTGGAGACTGGGGTGCAGAAGGAGTCTTCCAGAGAGCAGAGGTTGGAGACTGAGCTGCGGAAGTCCTGTTACAGAGAGCAGAGTTTGGAGACTCGGTTGCAGGAGGACAGTTTCAGAGAGCCAAGGTTAAATACAGGGGTGCAAAAGGCCTGCGATAGAGAGCAGAGTTTTTAGACTGGCGTGCAGAAGGCCTGTTATAGAGAGGATAGGTTGGGGACTGGGGTCCAGAAGGACTGTTACAGAGAGCAGAGTTCAGAGACTGGTTTTCTGAAGTAACTTACAGAGAGTAGATTTTGAAGACTAAGGTGCAGGTGGACTATTACATAGAGCAGTGGTTGGAGACTGGGGTGAAGAAGAATCATGGAGAGCAGAGGTTTCAGACTGAGGTGTAGAAGGACTGTTACAGAGAGCAGAGTTTAGAGACTGCCGTGAAGAAGGACTGTTACGGAAAGCAGAGTTTGGAAATTGGGGTGCAGAAGGACCGTTACCGAGACAAGAGGTTGGAGGCTGCAGTATAGAAGGACTGTTACAGAGACCAGAGGTTGGAGACTGGGGTGCAGAAGGACTGTTACAGAAAGCACAGGTTTGAGACTTAGGTGCAGAAGGACAGATACAAAGAGCAGAGGTTGGAGACTGGGGGTTCAGAAGGACTGATTCAAAAAGCAGAGATTAGAGGTTGGAAACTGCGGTACATAAAGTCTGTTACAGAGAGCAGATCTCGAAGACTGAGGAGCAGAAATACTGTTGCAGAGGACAGAGTCTGAAGACTACGGTGGAGAAGAAATGTTACAGAGAGCAGAGTTTGGAAACTGGAGTGCAGAAGGATCTTACAGAGAGCACAGGTTAAAGACACTGGTTCAGAAGGACTGTTGCAGAGAGCAGACGTTGGAGACTGGGGTCCAGAAGGTTCGTTCCATAGAGCAGAGTTTGGAGACTTGGGTGCAGAAGGACTGTAGCAGAAAGCAGATGTTAGAGACTGGCGTGGAGAAGGACTGTTGCAGAGAGCAGATTTTAGAGACTGGGGTGCAGAAGGACAGTTACAGAGAGCAGCTTTTGGAGACTTGGGTGCAGAAAGACTGTTACAGAGAACAGAGAAGAGGTTGGAGACTGGGAAGCAGATGGCCTGTTACCGAGAGCAGAGTTTGGAGACTGGGGTTCAGAAGGCCTGTTACTAAGAGCAGAGTTTGGGGACTGGGGTGCAGAAAGACTTTTGCAGAGAGTAGACGTTGGAGACTGGGATTCAGAAGGATCGTAGCAGAGAGCATGGGTTGGAGAATTTGGTTCAGAAGGACTCTTACAGTGAGCAGAATGTGGAGAATGGGTTGAAGAAGGCCTGTTACAGAGAGCAGAGTTTGGAGACTGGGGTGCAGAAGGACTTTTAGAGAGAGCAGAGTTTGGAAACCGGGTTACAGAAGGATGTTACAGAGAGCAGAGGTTGGAGACTGAGGTGCAGAAGCACTGTTACAGAGAGCATAGTTTAGAGACTGAGGTGCAGAAGGACCGTTGCAGAGAGGAGACTTGGAAACTGAGGTGCTGAAGGATTGATACAGAGAGAAGAGTTTGGAGACTGGGGTGCAGAAGAAATGATACAGAAAGCAGAGGTTGGAGACTCTGGTGCAGAAGGACCCTTACATAGAGCAGAGGTTGGAGACTGCAGTACAGAAGGACTGTTACAGAGAGCAGAGGTTGGAGACTGGGCTGGAAAAGAACTGTTTTAGAGATCAGATGTTGGAGTCTGGAGTACAAAACGACTGTTCCAGAGAGCAGAGGATGGAGACTGGGGTATAGAAGGACTGTTGCAGATAGCAGTGGTTGTCAACTGAGTTGCAGAAGGACTGTTACAGAGGGCAGAGTTTTAGGACTGGGGTGCAGAAATACCATTACAGAGAGCAGAGTTTGGAGACTGCAGTACAGAAGGACTATTACAGAGAGCAGAGGTTGGAGACTAGAGTGTAAAATGACTGTTACAGAGAGCATATTTAGGAGAGTGGGGTGAGGAAGGAATGTTGAAGAGAGCAGAGGTTTAAAACTGGTGTACAGAAGGACTGTTTTAGATAGCAGAGGTTGCAGAGTGACGTACAGAAGGACTGATACAAAAAGAAGAGATTGGAGACTGTAGTGAAGAAGGACTGTTGTAGAGAGCAGATGTTGGAGACTGGGGTGCAGAAGGACTGTTGCATAGAGTAGATGTTGGAGACTTGGGTGCAGAAGGACTATTGCAGAGAGTAGAGGTTGGAGATTTTGTTGCAGGAGAACTGTTGCAGAGAGCAGAGGTTGGAGACTGGGGTGGAGAAAGACTGTTGCAGAGAGTAACATTTGAATATTGGGGTGACACAGGACTGTTGTAGAGAGCAGAGGTTGAAGACTGGGGTTCAGAAAGATCGTTGCAGAGAGTAGAGTATGGAGACTGGGGTATAGAAGGTGTGTTCTAAAGAGCAGAGGTTGAAGACTGGGGTGCAGAAAGACTGTTTGAGAGCAGTTTTTGAAGACTGAAAAACTGTTACAGAGAGCAGTGTTTGGAGACTAGCATGGAGGACTGATACTGAGAGTAGAGTTTGGAGACTGGGGTGCAGAAGGATCTTACAGAGAGCAGAGTTTGGAGACTGAGTTGCAGAAGGACTCTAACAGAGAGCAGCGGTTGGAGACTGGAGTGCAGAAGAACTGTTAAAGAGAGCAGAGTTCAGAGACTTGGGTGTAGAAGGCCTGTTACAGAGAGAAGAAGATGGAGACTGGTGTGCAGAAGGCCTGTTACAGAGAGCAGACTTTTGAGACTGGGTTGCAGAAGGACTGTTACAGAAAGCAGAGTTTGGAGACTTCTTTTCAGAAAGATTGTGCAGAGAGCAGAAATTGGAGACTGATATGCAGAAGGACTGTTATAGAGAGTAGATGTTGAAGACTGAGGTGTAGAAAGACCATTGTAGAGAGTAGAGGTTGGAGACTGGGGTGCAGAAGGATTGTTGCAGGAAGTAGAATTTGGATATGAAGTGCTGAAAGACTCTTGCAGACAACAGAGTTTGGAGAATGGGGTGCAGAAAGACGGTTGCAGAGAGCAGATGTTGGAGACTGAGGTGCAGAAAGATTGTTACAGAGAGCAGAGGTTGGAGACTGAGGTGAAGAAGGACTGTGACAAAGATCAGAGTTTTAAGACTGGGGTGCTGAAGGATCTTTAAGAAAGCAGAGGTTGGAGACTTGGGTGCAGAAGGATCTTACAGAGACCAGAGCACTGGAGACTGGGGTAAAGAAGGACTGTTACAGAGAAAAGATATTTGAGCCTGAGATGCAGTAGGACTGTTACAAAGAGCAGAGGTTGGAGACTGGGGTGCAGAAGGACTGATACAGACAGCAGAGTTTGGAGACTTGGGTCCAGAATGAACCTTAACGAGAGCAGAGTTTGGAGACTGCAGTATAGAAGGACTGTTACAGAGAGCAGAGGTTGGAGACTAGGGTACAGAAGGACTGTTGTAGAGAGCACAGTTTGGAGAATGGGATGCAAAAGGAATTTTGCAGAGAGCAGAGTTTGGATACTGAGGTGCAATAAAACTGTAATAGAGAGCAGAGTTTGGAGACTGTGGTGCTGAAGGACTAATACAGAAAGCAGAGGTTTGAGACTGGGGTGCAGAAAGACCGTTTCAGAGAGCAGAGGTTAGAGATTCGGGTGGGGAAGAAATGTTACAGAGAGCAGAGTTTGGAAACTGGAGTGCAGAATGATCTTACAGAGAGCAGAAGTTAGATACTTCGGTATAGAAAAACTGTTACAGAGATCAGAGGTTGGAGACTGGGTGGAGAAGGAATTCTTCAGAGAGTAGAATTTGGAGACTTGGGTGCAGAAGGATTGTTGCAGGGAGTAAAGGTTGCATATGACGTGCTGAAGGACTCTTGCAGACAACAGAGTTTGGAGAATGGGGTGCAGAAGGACCATTGCAGAGAGCAGATGTTAGAGACTGAGGAGACTGAGGTGCAGACGAACTGTTGCACAGACCAGAGGTAGGATACTGGGGTGCAGAAGGACTGTTTCAGAGAGAAGAGTTTGGTGACTGGGTTCCAGAAGGATCTTACATAGAGCAGAAATTGGAGACGGAGGTGCAGAAGAAATGATATGCAGAGCAGAATTTGGAGACTGGGGTGCAGAAGGACCATTGCCGAAAACAGAGGTTGGAGACTGGCGTGCAGAAGGTCCGTTGGAAAAAGCAGAGATTGGAGACTGGGCGGAGAAGGAATGCTACAGAGAGCAGAGTTTGGAAACTTGGGTGCAGAAGGATCTTACAGAGACCAGAGTTTGGAGAATGAGGTGCAGAAGGACTGTTACAGAGAGCAGAGTTTGGAGACTGAGTCGCAAAAAAACTGTTACAGAAAGCAGAGTTTGGAGACTGTGGCGAACAAAGATCATTGCAGAGAGCAGAGTTTTCAGACTGAGGTGCAGAAGCACTGTTGCAGAGAGCAGATGTTGGAGACTGGTGTGCAAAAGGACTTTTGCAGAGAGCAGAGTTTGGAGACTAGGGTCTAAAACAATCGTTGCAGACAGCAGAGGTTAGAGACTGGGGTGCATTAGGACCATTGCAGATGTCAGAGTTTGGGAACTGAGGTGCAGAAGGATTGTTACAGAGAACAGAAGTTGGATCCTGGGGTGCAGAAAAACTTTTACAGAGAACAGAGTTTGGAGACTGCGGTGAAGAAGGCCTGTTACAGAGAGCAGAGTTTGGTGAAGGGATGCAGAACGACTGTTACAGAGGGCAGACATTGGAGACTGAGTTGCAGAAGGATCTTACAGAGAGCAGAGGTTGGAGACTGAGGTACAGAAAGACCGTTACAGAGAGTAGAGGTTGGATACTGAGGTGCAGAAGGACCATTGCAGAGAGCAGAGGTGGAGTCAGAGGTGCAGAAGGACTTTTACAGAGAGCAGAGATTGGAGACTGGGGTGCAGAAGGACTGTAGCAGATGACAGTTGTTGGAGACTGGGGTGAAGAAGGACTCTTGCAGGGAGCTGGTTTTAGAGACTTGGGTGCAGTAGGACTGTTGCAGAGAGAAGAATTTGGAAACTGAGGTGCAGAAGGACTGTTACAGAGAGCAGAGGTTAGAGACTGGGGTGTAGAAGGACTTATACATAAAGCAGAGGTTAAAGACTGGGGTGCAGAAGGACTGTTACATAGAGCAGAGGTTGGAGAATGTGGTTCAGGAGGACTGTTGCAGAGAACATAGTTTAAAAACTGTGGTGAATAAGAACTGTCACAGAGATTTGAGTTTGTAGACTGAGGTGCAGGAAGAATGTTACAGAGAGCAAAGTTTGGAGAATGGGGTGCAGAATTACTGATACAGAAAGCAGAGGTTGGAGACTGGGGTGCAAAGGAATCATAACAGAGAACAGAGGTTGGAGACTGTGGTTCAGGAGGACAATTGCAGAGAACAGAGGTTAGGAAATGGGGTGCAGAAGGACTGTTACAGAGAGCAGAGTTTAGAGAATGGGGTGCAAATGTAGGGTTGCTGAGTTCAAAGGTTAAAGACAGAGGTGCAGAAAGACTGTTACAGAGAGCAGAGGTTGGAAACCGTGGTGCAGAAGGAATAATACAGAAAGCAGAGGTTTGAGACTGTGGTGCAGAAAGACCGTTACAGACAGCAGAGGTTGGAGACTATGGTGCAGAAGGACTGTTACAGAGGGCAGAGGTTTGAGACTGGGGAGTAATAGGACTGTTGCAGAGAACAGAGGTTGGAGACTGGGTTGCAGCAGGAGCGTTGAAGAATGAAGAGGTTGGAGACTGGGTTCGAGAAGGAATGTTGAAGAGAACAGAGTTTGAAAACTGGGGTGCAGAAGGACCTTACAGAGAACAGAGATTAGAGACTGGGGTGCAGAAAGAGTGTTAAAGAGAAAAGACATAGGAGACTGAGGTGCAAAAAGACTGTTACAAAAAATAGAGGTTGGAGATTGTGATGCAAATGGCCTGTTACAGAGAGCAGAGGTCAGAGACTAGGGTGCAGAAGAACTGTTACAGTGAGCAGAGTTTTTAGACAAGGTTGCACAAGGATCTTACAGAGATCAGAGATTAAAGACCGAGTTGCAGCAGGACTTTTACAGAGAGTAGAGGTTCAAGACTGGGGTGCAGAAGGCCTTTTACGAAGAGCAGAGTTTGGAGACAGGTGTGCAAAATTATCTTACAGAGAGCATATGTTGTAGACTGGGGTGCAGAAGGACTCTCACAGAGCAGATCATGGAGACAAGGGTGTAGAATGACTGTTACAGAGAGCAGAGGTTGTAGACTGGGGTTCCGAAGATTCATACAGAGAGCAGAGTTTGGAGACTGAGGTGCAGAAGGACTGTTGCAGAGAGCAGAGATTGGAGACTTGGGTGCAGAAGAACTGATACAGAGGGCAGAGTTGGGAGACTGGTGTGCAGAAGCATCTTACAGTGAGCGAAGTATGGAGACTGAGGTGCAGAAAGACTGTTGCAGAGAGCAGAGTTTGGAGACTGGGGTGCAGAAGGACTATTAAAGAGAGCAGAGTTTGGAGACTTGGGTGCAGAAGGCCTGTTACAGAGAGAAGAGGTTGGAGACTGCAGTGCAGAAGGCCTTGACAGAGAGCAGGGATTGGAGACTGAGGTGCAGAAGGACAGTTTCAGAGAACAGAAGTTGGAGACTGGGGTGCATAAAGACCGTTGCTGAGAGAAGAGGTTGGAGACTGATGTGCAGAAAGACTTTTACAGAGAGCAAAGGTAGGAGACTGGGGTGCAAAATGAATGTTGCAGAGAGCAGAGGTTGGAGACTGGGGTGCAGAAGGACTGTTACAGAAATCAGAGGTTAGAGACTGAGGTGCAGAAAGACTGTTAAAGAGAGCAGAGCTTGGAGAGTGGGTTCAGAAAAACTTATTGAGAAAGCAGATGTTGGAGACTGGGGTGCAGAAGGACGGATAAAGTGAGCAGAGGTTGGAGACTCTGGTACAGAAGGACTGCTACAGAGTGCAGAGGTTTGAGAATGGGTTGCAAAATGACTGTTGCAGAGAAGAGAGGTTGGAGACTGGGTGCAGAAGCACCTTTGCAGAGAGCAGAGGTTTGAGACTGAGGTGCAGAATTATTGTTACAGAGAGAAGAGTTTAGAGACTGGGGTGCAGGACTGATACAGAAAGCAGATGTTTGAGACTGGGGTGCAGAATTATTGTTGCAGACAGAAGAGGTTGGAGACTGAGTTTCAGAAGGACTGTTGCAGAGAGCAGAATTTGGATACTTAGGTGCAGAAGGACTGTTACAGAGAGCAGAGGTTGGAGACTAAGATTCAGAAAGACTGTTGCAGAGGACAGAGGTTGAAGACTATGGTGCAGAAGGATAGTGGAAGAGAGCAGAATTTTCACTTGAGGTGCAGAAGGACCAATGCAGAGAGCAGATGTTGGAGACTGGGGTGCAGAAGGACTGTTGCAGAGAGCAGAGGTTGGAGATTCGTGTGCAGAAGGACTGTTCCAGAGAGGAGATGTTGGAGACTGGGGTTCAGAATGCCTGTTACAGAGAGCAGAGTTTCAGAAGAGGTGCATAAGGACTGTTACAGAGAGTAGAGGTTGGAAACTGAGGTGCAGGTGGACAATTGCAGAGAAAAGAGGTTGAAGACTAAGGTGCAGAAGGACTGTTACAGAGAGCATAGGTTTGAGACTGAGGTGCAGAAAGACTGATACAGAAAGCAGAGTTTAGAGACTGGGGTGCAGAAGGACCATTACAGCGAGCAGAGGTTGGGGACTGCGGTGCAGAAGAACAATTACAGAGAGCAGAGGTTGGAGACTGGGGTGCAGAAGGACTGTTTTAGAGAGCAGTCGTAGGAGACTGGGGTGCAGAATGATTGTTGCAGAGAGCAGAGGTTGGAGACTGAGGTGCAGAAGGAGTGTTACAGAGAGCAGAGTTTGGAGCCTGGGGTGCAGAAGCACTGTTGCAGAGAACAGAGTTTGGCGACTGAGGTGCACAAGGACCATTGAAGATAGCAGAGGATGAAGACTGGGGTGCAGAAAGATCTTACAGAGAGCAGAGGTTGGAGACTGAAGTGCAGAAAGACTGTTTTAGAGAGCAGACGTAGGAGACTGTGGTGCAGAAGGATTGTTGCAGAGAGCAGAGTTTGGAGACTGAGGTGCACGACTGGTAAGAAAGCAGAGGTTGGAGACTGGGGTGCCGAAGGACCGTTAAAGAGAGCTGAGATTGAAGACTGGGGTGCAAAAAGACTTTTAAAAGAGCAGAGATTGGAGACTGGGGAGCAGAAGAAATGTTACTGAGAGTAGAGTTTGGACACTGGGGTAAAGAAGCGTATTACAGCGAGCAGAGTTTGTAGAGTGGGGTGAAGAAGGACCTTTGCAGAGAGCAGAATTTGGAGACTGGGGTGCAGAAGGATTGTTACAGAGAACAGAGTTTTGATATTGAGGTGCAGAAGAAATGTTGCATAGAGCTGAATTTGGAGATTTGGGTGCAGAAGGACTATTGGAGAGAGCAGAAGTTGGAGACTGAGGTGCAGAAAAACTGTTACAGAGAGCAGAAGATTGAGACAGGGGTGCAGAAGGAATGATACAGAAAGCAGACTTTGGAGACTGGGGTACAGGAGGACCATTACAGAGAGACGAGGTTGGAGACTGGGGTGCAGAAGGACTGTTGCAGAGATTAGATTATGAAGACTGGGGTTCAGTAGGACTGTAGCAGAGAGCAGACATTGGAGACTGTGGTTCAGAAGGACTGATACAGAAATCAGTGTTTGGAGACTGGGGTGCAGAAGGACCGTTACAGGGAGCAGAGTTTAGAGACCGCGGTACACATGGACTGTTACTGAGTGCAGAGTTCAGAGACGGGGTTGCAGAAAGATCTTATAGAGAGCAGAGGTTGGAGACTAGGGTGCAGAAGGTCTGTTGCAGAGAGCAGACGTTGGGGACTGGGGTGGAGAAGAATCCTTTCAGAGAGCAGAGGTTGGCAACTGGGGTGAAGAAGGACTGTTTCAGAGAGCAGAGGTTCTAGACTGAGGTGGAGAAGGGCTGCTACAGAAAGCAGAGTTTGGAGACTGGGATGCAGAAATACTGTTGCAGTAAGCAGAGGTTAGAGACTTAGTTGGAGAAGGAATGTTACAGAGAGCAGAGTTTGTAAACTGGGGTGTGGAAAGACCGTTACAGAGAGCAGAGTTTTGAGACTGCAGTACAGAAGGACTGTTACACAGAGCAGATGTTGGAGACTGTGGTGCAGAAGGACTGTTGCAGAGAATATTTTTGATACTGGGGTGCACAAGGACTGTTGCAGAGAGCAGAGGTTGGAGATTGTGGTGCAGAGAGACTTAGACAGAAAGCAGATTTTGGAGACTGGGGTGCAGAAGGAGCATTACAGAGAGCAGAGGTTAGAGACAGCGGTACAGAAGAACTGTTTTAGAGAACAAGGTTGGAGACTGGGGTGCATAGGGACCATTGCAGAGGGCAGACGTTGGAGAATGCTGTGCAGAAGGAATGTTACAGAGAGCAGAGTGTGGAAACTGGGGTGCAGAAGAATCTTAAAGAGAGTAATGTTTGAAGACTTGGGTGCAGAACGATTGTTGCAGAGAGCAGACGTTGGAGACTGGGGTGCCAAAGTACTGTTGCAGAGAGTAGATGGTGGAGACTGAGGTGCAGAAGGACTATTACAGAGAGCACAGGTTGAAGACCTGAGTGCAGAAGGACTGATAGAGAAAGCAGAGGTTGGAGAGTGGGGTTCAGAAGGACCTTAACAGAGAGAAGAGTTTTGAAACTGCAGTACAGAAGAAATGTTAAAGAGAGCAGATGATGGAGACTGGGGTGGAGAAGGACTGTTGCAGAGAGCAGAGGTTTAATACTGGTGTTTAGAAGGACTGATGCAGAGAGCAGAGTTTGAAGA
Organism: Ictidomys tridecemlineatus; assembly: GCF_052094955.1. Classification (NCBI taxonomy): domain Eukaryota; kingdom Metazoa; phylum Chordata; class Mammalia; order Rodentia; family Sciuridae; genus Ictidomys; species Ictidomys tridecemlineatus. The sequence continues at coordinate 39,857 of NW_027525201.1, forward strand.
GTGAGGTGCAGAAGGACTGTTACAGAGAGCAGAGTTTGTACACTGTGGTGCAGAAGGACTGACACAGAAAGCAGAGGTTGGAGACTGGGGTGCATAAGGACCCTTACAGAGAACAGAGGTTGAAGACTGCGGTACAGAAGAACTGTTGTAGAGAACAAGGTTGGAGACTGGGGTGCAGAGGGACCATTGCAGAATGCTGACGTTGGAAAGTGGGGTGCAGAAGGAATGTTACAGAGAGCAGAGTTTGGAAACTAAGGTGTAGAAAAATCTTACAGAGAGGGAAGTTTGGAGACTGGGGGGCAGAAGGATTGTTGCAGAGAGCAGACGTTGGAGACTGGGGTGCAGAAGGATCATTGCAGAGAGTAAATTATGGAGATTGCGGTATAGAAGGACTGTTCTAAAGAGCAGAGGTTGGAGACTGGGGTGCAGAAGGACTGTTGCAGAGAGTGGTTGTTTAAGACTGAGGTGCAGAAAAAATGTTACAGGGAGCAGTGTTTGGAGACTGGGGTGCAAAAGGATTGATACTGAGTGTAGAGTTTGGAGACTGGGGAGCAGAAGGATCTTACAGAAAGGAAAGTTTGGAGACTGGGGTGCAGAAGGATTGTTGCAGAGAGCAGACGTTGGAGATTGGGGTGCAGAAGGCCTGTTGCAGAGAGCAGTTGTTGAAGACTGAGGTTCAGAAAAACTGTTACAGAGAGCAGTGTTTGGAGACTGAGGTGCAGAAGGACTGATGAAGAGAGCAGAGGTTGGAGACTGGGTGCAGAAGGACTGTGCAGAGTGCAGTGTTTCCAGACTGGGGTGCAGAACACTGTTGCAGAGGTTGGAGACTGCGGGGAAAGACTGTTACAGAGAGCAGAGTTTGAATCCTGGGGTGAAGAACGACAGATACAGAAAGCAGAGTTTGGAGACTGGGGTGCAGAAGGACCGTTACAGAGAATAGAGTTTGGAGACTGTGGTACAGACGTACTGTTGTAGAGAGCAGAGGTTGGAGACTGGGGTGCAATAAGACTGTTGCAGAGAGCAGAGGTTGGAGAATGGGGTGCAGAAAAATCATTGCAGAGAAAAGAGGTTGGAGACTGAGGTGCAGAATACCTGTTACACAGAGAAGAGATTGGAAACTGGGGAGCAGAAGGCCTGTAACATAGAGCAGCGTTTGGAGACTGGGTGGCATAAGGATCTTACAGAGAGCAGAGGTTGGTGACTCAGGTGCTGAAGGACTGTCAGAGAGAGCAGAGGTTGTAGACTTTGGTCCACAATGATCGTTGCAGAGAGCTGAGTTTTCAGAATGAGGTTTAGAAAAACTGTTGCAGAGAGCAGATATTGGAGACTGTTGTGCAGAAGAACTGTTGTAGAGAGCAGAGTTTGGAGACTTGGGTATAAAAATCGTTGCAGAGAGCAGAGGGTGGAAACTGGGGTGCCGAAGAACTGTTACGGAGAGCATATTTTGAAGAAGATATTGAAGACTGAGGTGCAGAAAGAACTTTGCAAAGAGAAGAGGTTGGAGACTGAGGTGCAGAAGGACTGTTGCAGAGTGTACAGGTTAAAGACTTGGGTGTAGAAGGACTTTTGCAGAGACCAGAGGTTGGAGACTGGGGTGCAGAAGGATTCTAACATAGAGCATAGGTTGGAGACTGAGGTGCACAAGGTTAGATACAGAGAACAGAGGTTAAAGATTGGGGTTAAGACAGACTGATACAGAAAGCAGAGGTTGAAGACTGGGGTGTAGAAGGACCCTTAAAAATAGCACAGTTTAACGACTGTGGTACAGAAGGACTGTTACAGAGAGCAGATCTTGGAGTCTGGGGAGCAGAAGTACTGTTTCAGAGCACAGAGGTTGGAAACTGGGGTGGAGAAATAATGTTACAAAAAGCAGAGTCTGGAAACTGGAGTGCAGAAGAATATTACAGGGAGCAGAGGTTGGAGACTGTGGTGCAGAAGGACTGTTGCAGAGAGCAGACGTTGGAGAAAGGGGTCCAGAAGGATCGTTGCACAGAGCAGAGTTTGGAGACTGGGGTGTAGAAGTACTGTTGCAGAGAGCAGATATTGGAGACTGAGGTTAAGAAGGACTGTTACAGAGAGCAGAGTTTGATGACTGGGGTGAAAAAGGACAGTTACAGAGAGAAGAGATTGGAGACTGGGGTTCAGATGGATCTTACAGAGAGCAGAGTTTGGAGACTGGGGTGCAAAGGACTGTTGCAGAGAGCAGATGTTGGAGACTGGGGTGGAGAAGAATTGTTGAAGAGAGAAGTGGTTGGAGACTGGAGTGCAGAAGTCCTGTTACAGAGAGCAGAGTTTAAAGACTGTTGTGCAGAATGACTGTTACAGAGTGCAGAGTTTAAACACTGGGTTGATGAAGGGTCTTACAGAGAGCAGAGTTTGGAGACTGAGGTATAGAAGGACTGTTACAGAGAGCAGAGGTAGGAGACTGGGGTGCAGAAGGTCGTTGCAGAGAGCAGAGTTTTCAGACTGAGGTGCAGAATTGTTGCAGAGAGCAGATGTTGAAGACTGGGCTTCAGAAGGACTGTTGCAGAGTTCAGATATTGGTAACTTGGGTGCAGAAGGACTGTTTTAGAGAGCAGAGGTTGGAGACTGGGGTGCAGAGGACTGTTGCAGAGAGCAGAGTTTGGAGACTGATGTGTGGAAGGCCTATAACAGAGAGCAGAGTTTGGAGACTAAGATGCAGAAGAACTGTTACAGAGAGCAGAGGTTGGATACAGGGGTGCAGAAGAATCTTACAGAGAGCAGAATTTGGAGACTGAGGTGCAGAACGACTGTTGCAGAGTGTACAGGTTAAAGACTTGGGTGTAGAAGGACTTTTGCAGAAACCAGAGGTTGGAGATTGGGGTGCCAAAAGACTGTTGCAGAGAGCAGACGTTGGAGACTGAGGTACAAAAGGACTGTTACAGAGAGCAGAGCTTGGAGACTTGAGTGCAGAAGGACTGATAGAGAAAGCAGAGGTTGGAGAGTGGGGTCCAGAAGGACCATTACAGAGAGAAGAGTTTGAAAACTGAAGTACAGAAGGACTGTTACAGGGAGCAGAGTTTGGAGACTTTTGTACAGAAGGACTGTTACAGAGTGCAGAGTTTAAAGACTGGGTTGTAGAAGGATCTTACATAGAGCAGAGTTGGGAGAATGAAGTGCAGAAGGACTGTTACAGAGAGCAGAAATAGGATACTGGCGTGCAGAAAGGTTGTTTAAGGGAGCAGAGTTTTCCGACTGAGGTTCAGAAGGACTGTTGCAGAGAGCAGGTGTTCGAGACTGGGGTGCAGAAGGACTGTTGCAGAGAGGAGAGTTTGGAGCCTGGGGTGCAGAAAGACTGTTATAGAGAGCAGAATTTGGAGACTGGGTTGTTGAAGGATCTTACAGAGAGCAGAGGTTGGAGACTGAGGTTCAGGTGGACTGTTGCAGAGAGTAGTGGTTTGAGACTGGGGTGCAGAAGGATCGTGCAGAGAGCCGAGGTTTCAGACTTTGGTCAAGAAGGACGGTTACAAAGAGCAGACGTTGGAAACTGAGATTTAGAAGGACTGTTACACATAGGAGAGTTTGGAGACTCAGGTGCAGAAGGACTGTTACAGGAAGCAGAGTTTGGAAACTGGGGTGCAGAAAGACTGTTACCGAGAGCAGAGGTTGGAGACTGGGGTGCAGAAGGATTCTTACATAGAGCATAGGTTGGAGACTGAGGTACACAAGGTTAGATACAGAGAACTGAGGTTAGAGACTGGGGTTAAGACAGACTGATACAAAAAGCAGAGGTTGGAGACTAGGGTGTAGAAGGACCCTTACAAATAGCACAGGTTAGCGACTGCGGTATAGAAGGACTGTTACAGAGAGCAGATCTTGAAATCTGGGGAGCAGAAGTACTGTTTCAGAGCACAGAGGTTGGAAACTGGGGAGGAGAAATAATGTTACAAAAAGCGGAGTCTGGAAACTGGAGTGCAGAATGATATTACAGAGAGCAGAGGTTGGAGACAGGGGTGGAGAAGTACTGTTGCAGAGAGCAGATATTGGAGACTGGGGTTAAGAAGGACTGTTCCAGAGAGCAGAGTTTGATGACTGGGGTGAAGATGGACAGTTACAGAGAGCAGAGATTGGAGACTGGGGTTCAGATGGATCTTACAGAGAGCAGAGTTTGGAGACTGGGGAGCAAAGGACTGTTGCAGAGAGCAGATGTTGGAGACTGGGGTGGAGAAGAATCGTTGAAGAGAGAAGTGGTTAGAGACTGGAGTGCAGAAGTCCTGTTACAGAGAGCAGAGTTTAAAGACTGTTGTGCAGAATGACTGTTACAGAGTGCAGAGTTTAAACACTGGGTTGATGAAGGGTCTTACAGAGAGCAGAGTTTGGAGACTGAGGTGTAGAAGGACTGTTACACAGAGCAGAGGTAGGAGACTGGGGTGCAGAAGGTCGTTGCAGAGAGCAGCGTTTTCAGACTGAGGTGCAGAATTGTTGCAGAGAGCAGATGTTGGAGACTGGGCTTCAGAAGGACTGTTGCAGAGTGCATATGTTGGTAACTTGGGTGCAGAAGGACTGTTTTAGAGAGCAGAGGTTGGAGACTGGGGTGCAGAGGATTGTTGCAGAGAGCAGAGTTTGGAGACTGAGGTTTGGAAGGCCTGTAACAGAGAGCAGAGTTTTGAGACTAAGATGCAGAAGGACTGTTACAGAGAGCAGAGGTTGGATACAGGGGTGCAGAAGGATCTCACAGAGAGCAGAATTTGGAGACTGAGGTGCAGAAGCACTGTTGCAGAGATCAGAGGTTGGAGACTGGGGTGCACTAGGATTATTGCAGAGAGCAAGGTTGGAGACTGGGGTGCAGAACGATCGTTGTAGAGAGCAGATTTTGAAGACTGGGGTGCCGAGGCCTGCTACAGAGAATAGAGATTGGAGACTAGCCTGCAGAAGGCCTTTTACAGAGAGGAGGGGTGGGAGACTTAGGTGCAGAAGTCCTGTTACATAGAGTAGATGTTGGAGACTGGGGTGAAGAAGAATCATACAGAGAGTAGAGGTTTCAGGCTGAGGTGCAGAAGGACTCTTGTAGAGATCAGAGGTTGGAGACTGTTGTGCAGTAGGATCATTACAGAGAGCAGAGTCCTGACGTTGTAGACTGGGGTGCAGAAGGTTCGTTGCAGAGAGCAGAGTTGGGAAACTGGCGTGCCAAAGGCCTGTTACAGAGAGAAAAGTTTGGAGACTGGGGTGCAGAAGGACTCTTATAGAGAGCAGTGTTTGGAGACTAGGTTGCTGAAGGATCTTTCAGAGAGCAGAGGTTGGAGACTGGGGTGCAGAAGGATCGTGCAGAGAGCAGAGGTTTCAGATTGAGTTGCACAAGAGTAGACGTTGGATACTTAGGTGTAGAAGGACTGTTACAAAGAGGACAGTTTGGAGACTAAGGTGCAGAAGGACTGTTACAGGAAGCATAGTTTGGAAATTGGGGTGCAGAACGACCGTTACAGAGAGCAGAGGTTGGAGACTGCAGTATAGGATTGTTACCAAGAGCAGAGGTTAAAGACTGCGGTGCAGAAGGACTCTTACATAGAACAGAGGATGAAAACTGAGGTGCAGAAGGATAGATACAGAGAACAGAGGTTGGAGACTGGGGTTCAGACAGACTGTTACAGAAAGCAGAGTTTGGAGACTGGGATTTAGAAGGACCTTTACAAAGAGCAGAGGTTGGAGACTGCGGTACAGAAGGACTGTTACAGAGAGAAGATTTCGGAGTCTTGGGAGAAGAGGACTGTTGCTGAGGACAGACGTTGTAGACTGTGGTGGAGAAGCAATGTTACAGAGAGCAGAGTTTTGAAACTGGAGTGCAGAAGGATCTTACAAAGAGCAGAGGTTGGACACTGTGGTGCAGAAGGACTGTTACAGAGTGCAGACGTTGGAGACTGGGGTCCAGGAGGATCCTTGCAGAGAGCTGAGTTTGGAGACTGGGGTTCAGAAGGACTGTTGCCGAGAGCAGATGTTGGAGGGTGGGTGCAGAAAGACTTTTGCCGAGAGCAGATTTTAGAAACTGGGGTGCAGAAGGACTGTTACACAGAGCAAAGGTTGGATAGTGAGGTGCAGTAGGACTGTGACAGAGAGCAGAAGTTAGATACGCGGGGCAGAAGTACCCTTACAGAGAGCAGAGGTTGGAGACTGGGGTTCAGATGGATTTAACAGAGAGCAGAGTTTGGAGACTGGGGTTCTAAAAGACTGTTACAGAGTGCGAAGTTAAAAGACTGGGTTGCAGAGAGCAGAGTTGAGAGACTGAGGTGCAGAAGGACAGTTACAGAGAGCAGAGGTAGAAGACTGGGGTGCAGAAGTGTCATTGCAGAGAGCAGAGTTTTCAGTCTGAGGTGCAGAAGAAGTGCAGCAGAGAGCAGATGTTGGAGACTGGGGTTCAGAAGAACTGTTGCAGAAAGCAGATGTTTGTAACTAGGGTGCAGAAGGACTGTTGTAGAAAGAAGAGGTTAGAGACTGGGGTGCAGAAAAACTGTTGCGGAGAGCACATGTTGGAGACTGAGTTGCAGAAGAATTGTTACAGAGAGCAGAGTTTTGAGACTAGGGTGCAGAAGGATCTTACAGAGAGCAGAGGTTGGAGACTCATGTGCAGCAGTACCATTGCAGAAAGCAGAGGTTGGAGACTGGGGTAGAGATGGAATGTTCCTGGGAGCAGAGTTTTAAAACTGTGGTGCAGAAAGATATTACATAGAGCAGAGGTTGAAGACAGGGGTGCAGAAAAACTGTTGCATAGAGCAGATGTTGGAGACTGGGGTGCAGAAGGATCATTGCAGAGAGCAGAAGATGGAGACTAGGGTGCAGAAGTTTTGTTGCAGAGAGCAGACGTTGCAGACTGGGGTGAAGAAGGATCGTTGCAGACAGCAGAGGTTAGAGACTGGGGAGCAGAAGGACTGTTACAGAGAGTAGAGTTTGGATACTGAGGTGCAGATGAATCGTTGCTTATAGCAGAGATTGGAGACTGAGGTGCAAAAGGACTGTTGAAGAGAGCAGAGGTTGGAGACTGAGGTGCAAAAGGACTGTTACAGAGAGTAGAGGTTGGAGATTGTCGTGCAAAAGGCCTGTTGCAGAGAGCAGAGGTCAGAGACTAGGGTGCAGAAGAACTGTTACAGTGAGCAGAGTTTTTAGACAAGGTTGCACAAGGATCTTACAGAGAGCAGAGGTTGTAGACAAAGGTGCAGCAGGACTGTTACAGAGAGCAGAGTTTGGTGACTAGGGTACAGAAAAATTGTTGAAGAGAACAGAGTTTTCAGACTGAGGTGCAGACGAACTTTTGCAGAGAGCACATGTTGGAGACTGGGGTGCAGAAGGACTGTTGCAGAGAGCAGAGGTTGGAGACTGAGGTGCAGAAAGACTGATACAAAGAGCAGAGTTTGAAGACTAAGGAGCTGAAGAACTGGTAAAGATATCAGAGGTTGGAGACTGGGGTGCAGAAGGATCGTTATAGAGAACCGAGTTCGGAGACAGGGGTGCAGAAAGCCTCTTACGAAGACCAGACTTTGGAGAAGGGGTGCATTAGTACTTTTACAGAGAGTAGAGCCCGAGGTGCAGAAGGACAATTGCAGAGAGCAGAGGTTGGAGACAGGGTTGCAGAAAGATCTTACAGAGAGCAGAGTTTAGAGACTGTGGTACAGCAGGACTGTTACAGAGAACAGAGGTTCGAGACTGGGGTGCAGAAGGATCGTTGCAGAAAACAGAGTTTTCAGACTGAGGTGCAGACGGACTTTTTCAGAGAGCAGATATTGTAGACTGGGGTGCAGAAGGACTGTTGTAGAGGGCAGAGGATGGAGACTGGGGTGCAGAAGTATCCTTGTAGCGAGCAGAGTTTTGAGACCAGCGTCCAAAAGGAATGTTACAGAGAACAGAGTTTGGAGAAGGGGTGCAGAAGGACTGTTACAGAGGGCAGAGTTTACAGACTGGGTTGCAGAAGGATCTTAGAGAGAGCAGATGTTGGAGACTGAGCTGCAGAAGGACTGTTACAGAGAGTAGAGGTTAGAGAGTGAGGTGCAGAAGCACCGTTGTAGAGAGCAGAGTTTTGAGACTGAGGTGCCGAAAGATTGTTACAAAGAACAGAGGTTGGACCCTGGGGTGCAGAAGGAATGTTGCAGATAGCAGAGTTTGGAGACTGCGGTGTAGAAGGATTGTTGCAGATACAGAGGTTTGAGACTTTGGTGCCGAAGGACTGATACAGAAAGCAGAGGTTAAAGACTGGGGAGCAGAAGAACCCTTATAGAGTGCAGATTTTGAAGACTGCACTACAGGAGGACTGTTACAGAGACCATAGGTTGAAGACTGGTGTGGAGAAGGACTGTTTCTGAGTGCAGACCTTGAATACTGGCGTGCAGACGAACTGTTGCAGAGAGCAGAGGTTGGAGACTGGGGTGCAGAAGAACTGTCGCAGAGAGCAGAGGATGGAGACTGAGGTGCAGAATAAATGTGGCAGCGAGCAGAGGTTGGAAACTGTGGTGCAGAAGGAATGATACAGAAAGGAGAGGTTGAAGACTGGGGTGCAGAACGACCGTTACAGAGAGCAGAGTTTTGGGACTGAGGTATAGAAGGACTGTTACAGAGAGCAGAGGTTTGAGACTGGGGAGCAGAAGGAGTGTTACAGAGAACAGAGGTTGGAGTCTGGTGAGTATAAGGAATTTTAAAGAGAGCAGATTTGGAAACTTGGGTGCAGAAGGATCTTACAGAGATCAGAGGTTCGAGGCTGGAGTTCAAAAGCACTGTTACAAAGAGTAGATTTTGGAGACTGAGGTGCAGTAGGACTGTTACAAAAAGCAGAGTTTGGAGACTGGTGTGCACAAGGATCATTGCAGAGAGCAGAGTTTTCAGACTTAGGTTCAGAAGGACTGTTGCTGAGAGTAGATGTTGGAAACTGGGGTACAGAAGGACTTTTGCAGAGAGCAGAGGTTGGAGACTTGGGTGCAAAAGGATCGTTGAAGACAGCAGAAGTTGGCGACTGGGGTGAAGAAGGATTGTTAAAGAGATCAGAGTTTGGAGACTGGGGTGCAGAACAACCATTACAGAGAGAAGAGGTTGGAGACTGCGGGACAGAAGGACTGTTACAGAGAGTAGAGGTTGGAGACTGTGGAGCAGAAGGACTGTTTCAGAGAGCAGAGGTTGGAGACTGGGGAGCAGAAGAAATATTACAGAGAGCAGAGTTTGGAAACTGGGGTGCAGAAGGATCTTACAGAAAGCAGAGGTTGGAGACTGAGTTGCCGAAAGACTGTTACATAAAGCAGAGTTTGAAGACTGGGGTGCAGAATGATCGTTGCAGAGAGCAGAGTTGTCAGACAGAGGTGCAGAAAGACTGTTGCAGGGAGCATATGTTTGAGACTGAGGTGCAGAAGGACGTTTGCAGAGAGAAGAGTTTGGAAACTGGGGTGCAAATGGATTGTTGTAGAGAGCAGAATTTTTAGACTGGGGTGCAGAGGGATTGTTACAGAGAGCAGAGGTTGGAGACTGTGGTGCAGAAGGACCATTGCAGAGATAAGAGTTTGGTAACTCAGGTGAAGAAAGATTGTTAAAGAGAACAGAAGTTGGAGACTGTGGTGCAGAAGGACTTTTGCAGAAAGCATCGTTTGGTGACTGGGTTTTAGAAGGACTCTTGAATAGAGCAGAGGTTGAAGACTGGGGTGCAGAAGGACTGTTACATTGAGCAGAGTTTGGAGACAGGGTTGCAGAATAATCTTACAGAGAGCAGAGTTTCGAGACTGAGGTGCAACAGGAGTGTTACAGAGAGCAGAGTTTGGAAACTGGGGTGCAGAAAGATCATTGCAGAGAACAGTGTTTTCAGACTGAGGTGCAGAAGGACTGTTGCAGAGAGAAGAGGTTAGAGACAGGGGTGCAGAAGGACTGTTGCATAGAGCAGATATTGGATACTGGGGTGCACAGGGATCGTTGAAGAGAGCAGAGGTTGGAGACTGGGGTTCAGAAGGAATGTTTGCAGAGAGCAGACGTTGGAAACTGGTGAGCAGATATTGGAAACTGGTTTACAGAAAGATCATTGCAGACAGCAGAGGTTTGAGACTGGGGTGCAGAAAGACTGTTACAGAGAGTAGACTTTTGAGACTGAGGTGCAGAATGATTGTTGCAGAGAGCAGAGGTTGGAGACGGGTGCAGTAGAACTCCTATAGAGAGCTGAATTTCAGACAAGGTTGCACAAGGATCTTACAGAGAGCAGAGTTGTAGACAGATGTGAAGCAGGACTGTTACATCGAGCAGAGGTTTGAGACTGGGGTGCAGAAGGGTCGTTGTAGAGAACAGAGTTTTCAGACTGAGGTGCAGAAGGACTTTTGCAGAGAGCACATGTTGGAGACTGGGGTGCAGAAGGACTGTTGCAAAGAGCAGAGTTTGGGGACTGGGGTGCAGAATGATCGTTGTAGAGAGCAAAATTTTAAGACTGGTGTGCAGAAGGATTGTTATAGAGAACAGAGGTTGAAAACTGGGGTGCAGAAGGCCTATTACAAAGAGCAGAGTTTGGAGAAGGGATTCAGAAGTACATTTACAGAGAGTAGTTTTTGGAGACTGAGGTGCAGAAGGACCATTGCAAAGAGCAGAGGTTGAAGACTGAGGTGCAGAAGGATTGTTGCAGAGACCAGAGGTTGGAGACTGGGTTGCAGAGGGACTGTAGCAGAGAGCAGAGGCTGGACACTGGGGTGTAAAAGGACTGTTGAGGAGAGCACAGGTTGGAGATTGGGGTGCAGAAGGACTGTTGCAGAATGCAGATGTTGGAGACTTGGGTGCAGAAGGACTGTTGCAGAGAGCAGAGTTTGTATACTGAGGTGCAGAAGCACTGTTACAGAGAGCAGAGGTTGGAGAATGGGGTGCAAAATGCCTGTTACAGAGAGATGAGGTTGGAGACTAAGGTTCAGTAGGACTCTTACAGAAAGCAGGTTTTGGTGACAGGGTTACAGAAGGATCGTTGGAAAGAACATAGTTTTCAGACTGAATTGCAGAAGGACTGTTGAAGAGAGCAGATTTTGGAGACTGAGTGGCAGAAGGACTGTTACAGAAAGCAGAGTTTGGAGACTGGGGTGGAGAAGAACTGATAGAGAAAGCTGACGTTGGTGTCTGGGGTTAAAAAAAGACTATTACAGAGAGCAGAGTTTTGAGACTACGCTACAGAAGGACTGTTACAGAGAGCAGAGGTTGGAGACTGAGATCCAGAAGGATTTTTATGGAGATCAGTTTGTGGAGACTGGGGTGCAGAAGGACAGTTACAGAGAGCAGAGATGGAGACTGTTGTGCAGAAGAAATGTTGCAGAGAGGAGAAGTTGGAGCCTGGGGTGCAGAAGGACTGTTACTGAGAGCAGAGGTTGGAGACTGGGGTGCAGAAGAACTGATAAAGAAAGCTGATGTTAAAGACTGGGGTTCAGAAGGGCCATTACAGAGAGCAGAGTTTTGAGACTGCGGTACAGAAGGACTGTTACAGAGAGCAGAGTTTAGAGACTGAGGTGCAGAAGGAGTGTTGCAGAGAGTAGAAGATTGAGACTTTGGTGCAGGAGGACTGTGGCAGAGAGCAGAGTTTCGAGACTTAGGTGAAGAAGGACTGTTACCAAGAGCAGAGGTTGGAGACTGGGGTGCAGAAGTACTGATACAGAAAGCAGAGGTTGGAGACTGGGATGCAGAAGGACCATTACAGAGAGAAGATTTTTGAGACTGCACTACAGAGAACAGAGGATGGAGAAGGGGTGCAGAAGGTCTGTTACAGAGGGCAGAGTTTACAGACTAGGTTGCAGAAGGATGTTACAGACAACAGATTTTGGAGACTGCAGTACAGAAAAACTTTTATAGAGAGCAGAGGTTGGAGACTGGGGTGGAGAAGAACTGTTTTAGAGAGCAGATGTTGGAGTCTGTGTTGCAAAAGGACTATTGGAGAGAGCAGAGGATAAATACTGGAGTATAGAAGTACTGTTGCAGAGAGCAGAATTTGCAGACTGCGTTGCAGAAGGACTGTTACAGCGGGCAGAGTTTGGAGACTGTGGTGGAAAACGACGGACACAGAAAGCAGAGTTTGGATACTGGGGTGCATAAGTACCCTTACAAAGAACAAAGGGTGGAGACTGTGGTACAGAAAGACTGATACAGAGAGTAGATGTTGGATACTTGGGTGAAAAATAACTGTTTATAGAACAGAGGTTGGAGACTGGGGTGCAAAATGATCGTTGCAGAGAGCAGAGTTGTCAGACTGAGGTGCAGAAAGACTGTTGCAGGGAGCAGATGTTGGAGACTGGGGTGCAGAAGGACTTTCGCAGAGAGCAGAGGTTGGAAACTAGGGTGCAATAGGATTGTTGTAGAGAGCAGAATTTTTAGACTGGGGTGTAGAAAAATTGTTATAGAGAACAGAGGTTGGAGAATGGGGTGCAGAAGGCCTATTACGGAGAGCAGAGTTTGGAGAAGGGGTTCAGAAGTATATTTACAGAGAGTAGTTTTTGGAGACTGAGGTGCAGAAGGACTGTTGCAGAGAGCAGAGGTTGAAGACTGAGGTGCAGAAGGATTGTTACAAAGAGCAGTGGTTGGAGACTGGGTTGCAGAGGGACTGTTGCAGAGAGCAGAGACTGGACACTGGGGTGTAGAAGGACTGTTGCGGAGAGCACAGGTTGGAGATTGGGGTGTAGAAAAACTGTTGCAGAGAGCAGACTTTCGATACTGGGTTAAAAAGGTAGAGGGTGGAGATTTGGTGCAGAAGGACTGTTGCAGAGAGCAGATGTTGGAGACTGGGGTGCAGAAGGACTGTTGCAGAGAGCAGAGTTTGTAGAGTGAGATGCAGAAAGACTATTACAGAGAGCAGAGTTTGGAAATTGTGGTGTACATGGACTGATACAGTAAGTAGAGATTGGAGACTGGGGTGCAGAAGACCTGTAAGAGAGAAGAGGTTGGAGACTTCTGTGCAGAAGGATTGTTACAGATAGCACAGTTTGGAGACTGGGGTGCAGAAGGATCGTTGCAGAGATCAGAGGTTTCAGACTGAGGCTTAGAAGGACTGATACAGAGAGCAGAGGTTGGAGTCTGAGGTGCAGAAGGTCTTTTAGAGAACAGAGTTTGGAGACTGGGGTGCAGAAAAACCGTTTCAGAGAGCAGACGTTGGAGACTGGGATGCAAAAGACTTTTACAGAGAGCAGAAGTTGGAGACTGGGGTGCTGAAGCATCATTTCTGTGAGCAGAGGTTGGAGACTGAGGTTCAGAAGGTCTGTTACATAGAGCAAAGTTTTGAAACTGGGGTGCAGAAGGATTGTTGCAGAGAGCAGAGTTTTCAGACTGAGGTGCAGAAGGAATGTAGCAGAGAGCAAATGTTGGATTCTGGGGTGCAGAGGACGGTAACAGAGAGCAGAGTTTGGAGACTGGGGTGCATAAGGATGTTACAGAGAGCACAGGTTGGAGAGTGGAATGCAGAAGGCCTGTTACAGAGAGCAGAGTTTGAAGTCTGGGGTGTGGAAGGCCTTTTACAGAGAGCAGAATTTAGAGACTGGGGTGCAGAAAAAACTGTTACAGAGATCAGAGCTTGGAGACTGGGGTGCAGAAGGACTGTTGCAGAGAGCAGAGTTTGGAGACTGTGGTGAAAAAGGATCCTTGCAGAAATCAAAGGTTGAAGACTGAGGTGCAGAAGGATCCCTACAAAGAGCAGAGATTGGAGACTGGGGTAAAGCAGGACAGATACAGAGAGCACAGGTGGGAGACTGGGGTCCAGAAGAAATGTTGCAGAGAGCAGAGGTTGGAGACTGGGGTGCAGAAGAACTGTTTTAGAGAGCAGATGTTGGAGTCTGTGTTGCAAAAAAACTGTTGGAGAGAGCAGAGGATAAATTCTGGAGTGTAGAAGTACTGTTGCAGAGAGCAGAATTTGCATACTGAGTTGCGGAAGGACTGTTACAGTGGATAGAGTTTGGAGACTGTGGTTGAAAACGATTAACACAGAAAGCAGAGGTTGGATACTGGGGTGCATAAATACCCTTACAAAGAACAAAGATTGGAGACTGCAGTACAGAAAGACTGTTACAGAGAGTAGAGGTTGGATACTGGGGTGCAGAATAACTGTTTTAGAGAACAGAGGTTGGAGACTGGGGTGCAAAATGATCGTTGCAGAGAGCAGAGTTGTCAGACTGAGGTGCAGAAAGACTGTTGCAGGGAGCAGATGTTGGAGACTGGGATGCAGAAGGACTTTCGCAGAGAGCAGAGGTTGGAGACTGGGCTGCAGTAGAACTCCTACAGAGAGCATAGTTTTTAGACAAGGTTGCATAAGGATCTTACAGAGAGCAGAGTTTTAGACCGATGTGCAGCAGGACTGTTACAGAGAGCAGAGGTTGGAGACTGGGGTGGAGAAAGATCGTTGCAGAGAACAGAGTTTTCAGACTGAGGTGCTGAAGGACTTTTGCAGAGAGCACATTTTGGAGACTGTGGTGCAGAAGGACTGTTGCAAAGAGCAGAGTTTAGGAAGTGGGGTGCAGAAGGATCGTTGTAGAGAGCAAAATTTGGAGACTGGGGTGTAGAATGATTGTTATAGAGAACAGAGGTTGGAGAATGGGGTGCAGAAGGCCTATTACGCAGAGCAGAGTTTGGAGAAGGTGTTCAGAAGTACATTTACAGAGAGTAGTTTTTGGAGACTGAGGTGCAGAAGGACTGTTGCAGAGAGCAGAGGTTGAAGACTGAGGTGCAGAAACATTGTTACAGAGAGCAGAGGTTAGAGACTGGGTTGCAGAGGGACTGTTGCAGAGAGCAGAGACTGGACACTGGGGTGTAGAAGGACTGTTGCAGAGAGCACAGGTTGGAGATTGGGGTGCAGAAGGACTGTTGCAGAGAGCAGACTTTCGATACTGGGTTACAGAGGCAGAGATTAGAGATTTGGTGCAGAAGGACTGTGGCAGAGAGCAGATGTTGGAGACTGGGGTGCAGAAGGACTGTTACAGAGAGCAGCGGTTGGAGACTAGGGTGCAGATTAAGTGTTGTAGAGAACAGAGGTTGGAGACTGGGGTGCAGATGGACCATTGCAGAAAGCAGAGGTTGGATATTGGGGCGCAAAAGTACTGTTGCAGAGAGAAGAGGTTGGTGTCTGAGGTGCAGAAGAACTCTTACAGAAAGCTGAGGTTCGAGACCGGGTTGCAGAAGGACTGATACAGAAAGGAGAGTTTGGAGACTGGGGTGCAGAAGGACCATTACAGAGAACAGAGGTTGGAGACTGCAGTACAGAAGTACTGTTACAGAGAGCAGAGGTTGGAGACTGCGGTGGAAAAAGACTGTTACAGAGAGCATATTTTGGAGACTGGGGTGAGGAAGAAATGTTGTAGAGAGAAGAGGTTGACGACTGGGTTGCAGAAGCACTGTTGCAGAGAGCAGAAGTTGCAGAGTGAGGTGCAGAAGGACTGTTACAGAGAGAAGAGTTTGGAGACTATGGTGAAGAAAGACTGATACAGAAAGCAGAGGTTTGAGACTGGGGTTCAGAAGGACTCTTATGGAGAACAGAGGTTGAAGACTGCAGTACATAAGAACTGTTGTAGAGAACAGGTTAGAGACTGGGGTGTGGAAGAAATGTTACAGAGAGCAGCGTTTGGAAACTGGGGTGCAGAAGGATCTTACAGAGAGGCCAGTTTGGAGACTGGAGTGCAGAAGGAATTTTGCAGAGAGCAGACGTTGGAGACTGGGATGCAGAAGGATCATTGCAGAGTGGATTATGGAGACTGGGGTATAGAAGGACTGTTCTAGAGAGCAGAGTTTGGAGACTGGGGTGCAGAAGGACTCTTGCAGATAGCAGTTGTTGAAGACTGATATGCAGAAAAACTGTTACAGAGAGCAGTGTTTGGAGACTGGGGTGCAGGACTGATACTGAGAGCAGAGGTTGGAGACTGGGGTGCAGAAGGACTGTTAAAGAGAGTAGAGTTTAGAGACTTGAATGCAGAAGGCCTGTTACAGAGAAAAGAGGTTGTAGACTGGGGTGCAGAAGGCCTTTTACAGAGAACACAGGTTGGAGACTGATGTGCAGAAGGTCTGTTACAGAGAGCAGAGTTTGGAGACTGGGGTGCAGAAAGACTGTTGCAGAGTGCAGTGTTTGGAGACTGGGGTGCAGAAGGACTGTTGCAAAGAGCAGAGGTTGGAGACTTGGGTGCAGAAGGATTGTTTTAGAGAGCAGAGGTTGAAGCCTTGCGTGCAGAAAGACGGATACAGAAAGCAGAGTTTGAAGACTGGGTTGCAGAAAGACTGATACAGAAAGCAGAGGTTGGAGATGGGGTGCAGAAGGACCCTTACAGAGAAAAGAGGTTTGAGACTGTGGTACAGAAGGACTGTTACAGAGAGCAGAGGTTGGAGACTGGGGTGCACCATAAATGTTGTAGAGAAAAGAGGTTGGAGACTCTGGTGCTGAAAGACCATTGCAGAAAGCATATGTTGGAGACTGGGTTTCAGAAAGATCTTACAGAGAGCAGAGTTTGGACACTGAGGTGCAGAAGGACTGTTGCAGAGAGTAGAGGTTCGTGATTGGGGCTCAGAAAAACTGTTGCAGAGAGCAGAGGTTGGAGTCTGAGGTGCAGAAGAACTGCTACAGAGAGCAGAGGTTGGTGACTTCGGTAAAAAAGTATTGCAGAGAGCAGATTTTAAAGACTGGGGTGAGGAAGGACTATTGCAGAGAGCAGAGGTTGAAGACTGGGGTGCAGAAGGACTGTTGCAGAGAGCTGATGTTGCAGAGTGAGGTGCAGAAGGACTGTTACAGAGAGCAGAGTTTGGAGACTGTGGTGCAGAAAGATTGATACAGAAAGCAGAGGTTGTAGACTGGGGCTCAGGAGAACCCTTACAGAGAACAGAGTTTGAAGACTGCGGTACAGAAAAACTGTTGTAGAGAACAAGGTTGGAGAGTAGGGTGCAGAGGGACCATTGCAGAGAGCAAACTTTGGAGACTGGGGTGCAAAAGGAATGTTACAGAGAGAAGAGTTTGAAACTGGAGTGTACAAGGATCTTACAGAGAGGAATATTTGGAGACTGTGGTGCAGAAAGATTGTTGCAGAGAGCAGACGTTTGAGACTGGGGTGAAGAAGGATCGTTGCAGAGAGTAGATTATGGATACTGGGGTATAGAACGACTGTTCTAGAAAGCAGAGGTTGGAGAATGGGGTGCAGAAAGACTGTTTCAGAGAGCAGTTTTTGAAGACTGAGGTGCAGAAAAACTGTTAACAGAGCATGTTTGGAGACTAAGGTGCAGGACTGATACTGAGAGCAGAGTTTGAAGAGTGTGGTGCAGAAGGATCTTACCGAGAGCAGAGTTTTGAGACTGAGGTGCAGAAGAACTGCTCCAGAGAGCAGAGGTTGGAGATTGGAGTGCAGAAGGACTGTTAAAGAGAGCAGAGTTCAGAGACTTTGGTGCAGAAGACCTGTTACAGAGAGCAGAGGATGAAGACTGAGGTGTAGAAGAACTGTTACAGAGATAGATGTTGAATAGTGAGGTGCAAAAAGACCATTGCAGAGAGCAGATGTTGGAGACTGAGGTGCAGAAAAACTGTTGCAGAGTGCAGAGGTTTGAGACTTGGGTGTAAGAGTACTGTTGCAGCGAGCAGAGGTTGGGGATTGGGGTGCCAAAAGACCTTTGCAGAGAGCAGAATTTGGAGACTGAGGTGCAGATGGCCTGTTACAGAGAGAAGAGGTTGGAGACTTTAGTGCAGAAGGACTGATAGAGAAAGCAGTGGTTGGAGACTGGTGTTCAAAAGACAGTTACAGAGAGAAGAGTTTGGAAATTTCAATACAGAGGAACTGTTACAGAGAGCAGAGATTGGAGACTGGGGAGGAGAAGGACTGTTGCAGAGATCTGATGGTGGAGACTTGGGTGCAGAAGGACTGTAGTAGAGAGTAGGTTGGAGACTGGGGTGAAGAAGGACTGTTGCAGAGAGTAGTGGTTGAAGATTGGAGTGCAGAAGACTGAGGTTAAAAAGGACTGTTGGAGACAACAGAGTTTGGAGATAGGAGTGCAGAAGGACCGTTGCAGAGAGCAGAGGTTGGAGACTGAGGTGCAGAAGGATTGTTTCAGAGAGCAGAGTTTGGAGACTGGGGTGCAGAAGGACTGTTGCAGAATGCAGTGGTTGAAGACTGGTGTGCGGAAAAACTGTTGCAGAGAACGGAGTTTCAAGACAGGTGCAGAAGGACCATTGCTGAGAGCAGCGTTTGGAGACTGACTTGAAGAAGGATTGTTACAGAGAGAAGAGGTTGGAGACTGAGGTGCTGAAGAACTGTTACAGAGAGCAGAGGTTGGAGACTGGGGTGCAGATGGATCTTACAGAGAGCAGAGATTAGAGACTGGGGTGCAGAAGGACTGTAATAGAAAGCAGAGATCGGAGACTTGGGTGCAAAAGGACTGTTGTAGAGAGAAGAGGTTGAAGCTGAGGTGCAGAAGGACTGCTGCAGAGAGAAGAGGTTGGAGATGAGGTTCAGAAGGACTGTTACAGAGAGCAGAGTTTGGAGACTGGGGTGCAGAAGGACTGATATAGAAAGCAGACTTTGGAGACTGTGGTGCAGAAGGACTGTTACATAGAGCAGAAGTTGGAGACTGTGGTACAGAAGGACTTTTACAGAGAGCAGTGGTTGCACACTGGGGTGCAGAAGAACTGTTGCAGAGTTCAGATGTTGGAGACTGGGGTGTAGAAGGATCGTTGCAGAGAGAATAGGTTGGATACTGCGGTGCTGAAGGCCTGTTACATAGAGCTGAGTTTGTAGACTGGGATGCAAGAGGCCTGTTACAGAGAGCAGAGTTTGGAGACTGGGGAGCAGGTGGACTGTTACAGAGAGCAGAGTTTGGATACTGGGTTGCAGAAGGATACTTGCAGAGAGCAGAGTTTTCAGACTGAGATGTAGAAGGACTGTTGAGAGTGCAGACGTTAAAGACTGGGTTGCAGAAGCACGGTTGCAGTGAGGAGATGTTGGAGGCTAGAGTGCAGAAGGACTCTTACAGAGAGCAGAGGTTGGAGACTGAGGTGCAGAAGGACAGTTACAGACAGTAGAGTTTAGAGACAGAGGTGTAGAAGGCTGTTGCAGAGAGCAGATGTTGGAGACTGGGGTGTAAAAGGACTGTTGCAGAAAGCAGAGGTTGGGGACTGTGGTGAAAAAAGACTGTTGCAGAGAGCAGAGTTTAGAGACTGATGTGCAGAAGGACTGTTTCAGAGAGTAGAGTTATGAGACTGGGGTGAGGAAGGACTGATACAGAAAGGAGACTTTGGAAACTGGGTTGCATAAGGACCTTTACAGAGAGCAAAGTTTGGAGACTGCAGTACATAAAGACTGATACAGAGAGTGGAGATTTGAGACTAGTGTACAGAAGGACTGTGGTAGAGAGCAGATGGTGGACACTGTGGTGCAGAAGAACTGTTGAGAGAGCAGAGGTTGGAGAATGGGGTGCAGAAGGACCGTTGAAAAGAGCAGAGGTGGGAGACTGGGGTGGAGAAGGAATGTTACAGAGAGCAGAGTTTCTAAACTGAGGTGCAGAAGGATTTTACAGAGACCAGAGTTTGGAGACTGGGGTGCAGGAGGACTGTTGCAGAGAGAAGACGTTGGAGACTGGGGTGCAGAAGAATCATTGCAGAGAGAACAGGTTTAAGACTGGGGTGCAGAAGGACGGTTACAAAATGCAGAGTTTGAAGACTGCGGTGCAGAAAGACTGTAAGAGAGAGCAGAGGATTGAGACTGGGATGCAGAAGGATCATTGGAGAGGGCAGAGGTTAGAGACTGATCCAGAAATCAGAGTTTGGATACTGGGTTTTACAAGGATCTTACGGAGCGCAAAGTTTGGAGATTGAGATGCAGCAGGACTGTTAGAGAGCAAAGAGTTTGTAGACTGAGGTACAGAAGGATCGTTGCAGAGAGCAGAAGTGGAGACTGTGTTGCAGAAGGATTGTTACAGAGAGCAGAGGTTGGAGACTGGGGTGCAGTAGGACTGTTAAAGAGAGCACAGGTTGGAGACTGGGGTTCAGAAAAAATTTTGCAGAGAGCAGAGGTTGGAGACTATGGTGCAGAAGGAGTGTTGCAGAGAGAAGAGGTCGGAGACTTTGGTGCAGAAGGACTGCTTTAGAAAGCAGAGGTTGGAGACTGGGGTGGAGAAGGACCCTTACAGAGAGCAGAGTTTGGAGACGGGTGAAGAACGACTGTTACAGAGAGCAGAGTTCGGAGACGGGGTTGATAAAAATTGTTACAGAGAGAAGAGTTTGGGGATGGGGTGAAGAAGGCTTGTTACAGAAAGCAGAGGTTGGAGACTGAGGTGCAGAAGAACTTTTGCAGAGAGCAGAGGTTTGAGACTGCGGTGTAGAAAGATTGTAACAGAGAGCAGAATTTGGAGACTGGGGTGCAGAAGGACTGATACAAAAAGCACAGTTTGGAGACTGGTGTGCACAATGACAGTTACAGAGAGCAAAGGTTGGAGACAGCAGTACAGAAGGATTGCTACAAAGAGCAGAGTTTGGAGACTTGGGTGGAGAAGGACTGTTACAGAGAGCATATGTTGGAGACTGGGGAGCAGAATGACTTTTTCAGAGAGCGGAGGTTGGAGACTGAGGTGAAGAAGTACTGTTTCAGAAAACAGATGTTTGATACTGGGGTGCATAATGGCCATTGGAGAGAGCAGAGGTTGGAGACTGAGATGCAGAAGGACTGTTGTAGAAAGCAGCGTTTGGAGACTGGGGTGCAGAAGGACTGTTGCAGAGACTATAGGTTGGAGACTGAGGTGCAGAAGTCATGTTACAGAGAGCAGAGTTTGGAGACTCCGGTGCAGAAGGACAGTTACCGAGAGCAGAGGTTAAATACAGGGTTGTAGAAGTATCTTACAGAGAGCAGAATTTAGAGATGGAGGTGCATTTGGACTGTTAAGGAAAGAAGAGGTTGGAAATTGGGGTGCAGAAGGATTGTTACAGAGACCAGAGTTTGAAGATTGCAGTCTAGAATATCTGTTACAGAGAGCCGAGGTTGGAGACTGGGGTGCAGAAGGAATGTTACAGAGAGCACAGGTTAGAGACTGAGGTGCAGTAGGATAGATACGGAGAGCACAGGTTTGAGACTGGTGTTCAGAAGGACTGATATAGAAAGCAAAGTTTAGAGACTGGGGTGCAGAAGGCACGTTACGGAGAGCAGAGTTTGGAGACTGCGGTACAGAAGGACTGTTACAGAGAGCAAATGTTGGAAATTCGGGAGTAGAAGGACTGTTGCCGAGGACAGACATTGGAGACTGGGGTGCCGCAGGACACTTGCTGAAAGCAGGGGATAAATTCTGGAGTGGAGAAGGAATGTACAGAGAGCAGAGTTTGGAAACTGAAGTGCAGAAGGATCTTATAGATAGCAGAGTTTGGAGACTGTGGTGCAGAAGGACAGTTGCAGAGAGCAGAATTTGGACACTGGGGTGCAAAAGGACTGTTGCAGAGAGCACAGGTTGGAGACTGGAGTGCAGAAGGACTGTTGCAGAGAGCAAAGTTTGGAACCAGAGGTGCAGAAGTCCTGTTACATAGAGCAGAGGTTGGAGACTGAGGTGCAGAAGGTTTGTTAAAGAGAGCAGAGTTTGGAGACTGGGTTGCAGAAGGACTGTTACAGAGAGCAGAGTTTTGAGACTGAGGTGCAGAAAGACTGTTGCAGAGAACAAAGGTTGGAGACTCGGGTGCCGAAGGACTGTTGAAGAGAACAAAGGTTGGAGACTGAGGTGCAGAAGGACTGTTGCAGAGAACAGAGGTTGGAGACTGTGGTGCAGAAGGACACTTAGATAGAACAGAAGTTGGAGATTTGGGTGCAGAAGAACAGTTATAGAGAGCAGTATTTGGAGACTGGGTTGCAGAAGGATCTTACAAAGAGGAGAGGTTGGAGACTGAGGTGCAGGTGGAGTGTTACAGAGAGCAGTGTTTGGAGACTGAGGTGCAGAAGGATTGTTACAGAGAGTAGAGGTTGGAGAATGAGTTTAAGAAAAACTTTTACAGAGAGCAGAGTTTGGAAAATTGGGTGTAGAAGGACCGTTACGGAGAGCAGAGTTTGGAGACTGCGGTATAGGACTGTTACCGAGAAAAGAGTTTGGAGACTGGGGTGCAGAAGGACTCTTACATAGAGTACAGGTTGGAGACTGAGGTGCCGAAGGATAGATACAGAGAACAGAGGTTGGAGACTGGGGTTCAGAAAGACTTAAACAGAAAGCAGAGTTAGGCGACTGGGGTGTAGAAGGACCATTACAAAAAGCAGAGGTTGGAGACTGCGGTACAGAAGGACTGTAACAGAGAGCAGATCTCGTAGACTGGGGAGCAGAAAGAGTTTTGCAGAGGATCGTGGCATGAGACTGGGGTTAAGAAAGAATGTTACAGAGAGCAGAGTTTGGAAACTGGAGTGCAGAAGGGTCTAACAGAGAGAGAGGTTGGAGACTGTGGTGCAGAAAGACTGTTGCAGAGAGCAGACATTGGAGACAGGGGTCCAGAAAATCGTTGCAGAGAGCAAAGTTTGGATAATGGGGTGCAGAAGGACTGTTGCAGAGAGCAGATGATGGAGACTGGGGTGCAGAAGGACTGTTGCAGAGAGCAGATGTTATAGACTGGGGTGCAGAAGGACTGTTACAGAGAGCAGAGGTTGGAGACTGAGGTGCAGAAGGACTGTTACAGAGAGCAGAGTTAGGAGACTGGGGTGCAGAAAGACTGTTACAGAGAGCAGAGGTTGGAGACTGGCCTTCAGATGAATCTTACAGAGAGCAGAGTTTAGAGACTGGGGTGCAAAAAGACTGTTGCAGAGAGCAGATGTTGGAGACTAAGGTGGAGAAGAATCATTGCAGAGAGAAGAGGTTGGAGACTGGGTTAGAGAAGGCCTGTTACAGAGGGCAGAGTTTAAAGACTGGGTTTCAGAAGGATCTTACAGAGAGCAGAGTTGGGAGACTGAGTTTCAGAAGGACTGTTAGAGAGAGCAGATGTTGGAGACTGGGGTACAGAAGGGTCGTTGCAGAGAGCAGAGTTTTAAGACTGAGGTGCAGAAGAACTTTTTCAGAGAGCACATGTTGGAGACTGGGTTGCAGAAGGACTGTTGCAAAAAGCAGATGTTGGAGAATGAGGTACGGAAGTTTTGTTAAAGAGTGCAGAGGTTTGATACAGGGGTGCAAATAGATCTTACAGTAAGCAAAATTTGGACACTGAGGTGCAGAATAACTGTTGCAGAAACCAGAGTTTGGAGACTAGGGTGCAGTAGGATCATTGCAGAGAGCAGAGTTTGGAGACTGGCGTGCAGAAGGCCTATAAGAGAGAGGAGAGTTAGGTGACTGGGTTGCAGAAACACTGTTATAGAGAGCAGAGTTTGGATACTGGGTTGCTGAAGTATCTTACAGAGAGCAGAGGTTGGAGACTGACGTTCAGGTGGACTGTTACAGAGAGCAGTGGTTGGAGACTGGGGTGCAGAAGGATCGTGCAGAGAACAGAGGTGTCAGACTGAGGTGCAGAAGTACTGTTACAGAGAGCAAAGTTTGGAGACTGAGGTGCAGAAGGACTGTTACAAAAAGGAGAGGTTGAAAATTTGGGGTGCAGAAGGACCGTTACAGAGACCAGATTTTGGAGACTGTGGTATAGAAAAATTCTTACAGAAAGCAGAGGTTGGAGACTCTGTTGCAGATGGAATGTTACAAAGAGCACGGGTTGGAGACTGAGGTGAGGAAGGATAGATTCAGAAAGTAGAGTTTGAGACTGAGGTTCAGAATGACTGATATAGAAAGCAGATTTTGGAGACTGGGGTGCAGAATGATCTTACAGAAAGCAGAGGTTGGAGACTGTGGTGCAGAAGGACTGTTGCAGAGAGTAGACGATGCAGACTAGGGTCCAGAAGTATCGTTGCTGAGAGCAGAGTTTGGAGACTGGGGTTCAGAAGGACTGTTGCAGAGAGCAGAGGTTGGAGACTGGGTGCAGAAGGACTGTTGCAGAGAGCAGAAGATGGAGACTGGAGTGAAGAAGGACTGTAGCAGAGAGCAGAGTTTGGAGACTGTGGTGTAGAAGGATCGTTGCAGAGAGCAGATGTTGGATACTGGGGTATAATAAGACGTTTGCAGAGAGCAGAGGTTAGAGACTGGGGTGCAGAAGGACTGTTGCAGAGAGTAGAGGTTGGAGACTGAGGTGCAGAAGGAGTGTTACAGACAGCAGAGGTTTTAGACTGGGCTGCAGGATAACTAATACAGAAAGTAGAGTTTAGAGACTAAGGTGCAGAAGGACTGTTACAGAGAGCAGAGTTTGTAGCCTGGCATGTAGAACGACAGCTGCAGAGAACAGAGGTTGGATACTGGGGTGCACAAGGGCCATTGCAGAGAGATAAGGTTGTAGACTGAGGTGCAGAATGACTGTTACAGAGAGCAAAGTTTGGAGAACGGGGAACAGAAGTATCTTACAGAGAGCAGACTTTGGAGACTGGGATGCAGAAGGATCTTTGCAGAGAGCATAGGTTGGAGACTGGGGTGTAGAAAGACTTTTGCAGAGAGCAGAGGTTGGAGACTCGTGTGCAGAAGGCCTGATACAGAGGACAGAGTTTGGAGACTGGGTTACAAGAGACCTGTTATAGAGAGCAGATTTTGGGGACTGGGGTGCAGAAGGATTGTGAGAGATAGCACAGTTTGGAGACTGGGGGTTAGAAGGATTCCTGCAGAGAGCAGAAGTTTCAGACTGAGGCTTAGAAGAACTGTTACAGAGAGTAGAGTTTGGAGACTGTCATACAGAAGGACTATTACAGAGAGCAGAGTTTTGAGAGTGGGGTGAAGAAGGACCATTGCAATGAGCAGATGTGGGAGACTGGGATGCAGAAGGATAGTTGCAGAGAGCAGAGGTTGGAGACTCAGGTGCAGAAGAATCACTACAGAGAGCAAAGTTTGGAGACCGAGGTACAGTAGGATAGTTTCAGAGAGCACAGGTTGGAGACTGGGGTGCAGAAGAAATGTTGCAGAGAACAGAGGATGGAGACTAGAGTGCAGAAGGGTTGTAGCAGAGAGCAGAGGTTAGAGACTGGGGTGTAGAAGGACTGTTGCAGAGAGGAGACGTTGAAGACTGGGATGCAGAAAGATCGTTGCAGAGAGCAGATGTTGGATACTGGAGTATAATAAGACGTTTGCAGAGAGCAGAGGTTGGAGACTGGGGTGCAGAAGGACTGTTGCAGAGAGCAGAGGTTGGAAACTGAGTTGCAGAAAGACTGTTACAGACAGCAGAGGTTTTAGACTGGGGTGCAGAATAACTAACACGGAAAGTAGAGTTTGGAGACTGGGGTGCAGAAGGATTGTTACAGAGAGCGGAGTTTGTAGCCTGGGGTGTAGACGGACAGATGCAGAGAACAGAGGTTGGATACTGGGGTGCACAAGGACTGTTTCAGAGAGATGAGGTTGTAGACTGAGGTGCAGAATTTCTGCTAAAGAGTGCAAAGTTTGGAGAACGGGGTGCAAAAGGATCTTACAGAGAGCAGACGTTGAAGACTGGGATGCAGAAAGATCTTTGCAGAGAGCAGAGGTTGGAGACTGGCGTATAGAAAGACTTTTGCAGAGAGCATATTTTGGAGACTCGGGTGCAGAAGGCTTGTTACAGAGAGCAGAGTTTGGAGACTGGGTACCAGGAGACCTGTTACAGAGAGCAGATGTTGGGGACTGGGGTGCAGAAAAATTGTTACAGATAGCACATTTTGGAGACTTGGGTTTAGAAGGATTGTTGCAGAGAGCAGAAGTTTCAGACTGAAGCTTAGAAGGACTGTTACAGAGAGCAGAGTTTGTAAATTGGGGTGCAGAAGGACCGTTATAGAGAGAAGATGTTGGAGAATGTCATACAGAAGGACTGTTACAGAGAGCAGAGTTTGGAGACTGGGGTGCAGACGGACGATTGCAGAGAGCAGATGTGGTAGACAGGGATGTAGAAGAATCGTTGCAGAGAACAGAGGTTGGAGACTGAGGTGCAGAAAGATTTTTGCAGAGAGCCGAGTTTTTAGACTGTGGTGCAGAAGGACTGTTTCAAAGAGCAGATGTTTGATCTTGGGGTACAGAAAGACTGTTACAGAGAGCAGAGTTTTGAGACTGGGGTGCAGAAGGATCGTTGCAGAGAGCAAAGGTTGGAGACTGGGGTGCAGAAGGCCTGTTACAGAGAGCAGAGTTTGGAGACTGGGGTGCAGATGACTTTTACAGAGAGCGGTGTTTGGAGAATGGGTTTCAGAAGGATCTTAGAGAGAGCAGAGGTTTGAGACTGAGGTGCAGAAGGACTTCTACAGAGAGTAGAGTGTGGAGACTGGGGTGCAGAAGGAGTGTTAAAGAGAGCAGAGTTTGGAGATTGGGGTGCAAAAGAACTGTTACTGAGAGCAGAGGTTGGAGACAGGGGTGCAGAAGGACTGTTTCAGAGAACAGATTTTGGAGACTGAGGTGCAGAAGGACTATTAAAGAGAGCGTATTTTGGAAACTGGGATGTAGATGGACCATTGCAGAGAGCAGAGTTTGGAGACTGGAAACAAAAAAAAAATCCTTGCAAAGAGCAGATGTTGGAGACTGGGTGCAGAAAGACTATTAAAGAGCGAAGAGGTTGGAGACTAAGGTGCAGGAAGATCATTTTTGAGTGCAGAGTTTGGAGACTGGGGTGCAGAAGGACTGTTACAGATTGCAGAACTTGGAGACTTAAGTGCAGAAGGACATTTACAGAGAAAAGAGGTTGGAGACTGGGTTGCAAAAGATTCTTACCGAGAGCAGAAGATTGAGGCTGGGGTGCAGAAGGATTGTTGCAGAGAGCAGAGTTTGGAGAATGAGGTGCAGAAGAATCTCTACAGAGAGCAGAGGATGGAGACTGCGGTTCAGCAGGAAAGTTACAGAGAGCACAAGTTAGATACTTGGGTGCAGAAGAAATTTTGCAGAGAGCAGAGGTTGGAGACTGGGGTGCAGAAGTACTGTAGCTGGGAACAAAGGTTGGAGACTGGGGTGCAGAAGGACTGTTACAGAGTTCAGAGTTTGGAAACTGTGGTGCAGAAGGATCCTTGCAGAGAACAGAGGTTGGAGACTGAGGTGCAGAAGGATCATTGCAGAGAGAAGAGATTGGAGACTGGGGTGCAGAAGGCCTGTTACAGAGAGCAGATGTTGGAGACTGGGGTGCAGAAGGATTGTTACAGAAAGCACATTTTGGAGACTGGGGTGCAGAAGAATCGTTGCAGAGAGCAGAGGTTTCAGACTGAGGCTTAGGAGGACTGTTACAGAGAGCAGAGGTTGGAATCTGAGGTGCAGAAAACTGTTACAGAAAGAAGAGGTTGGCAATTGGTGTGCAGAAGGACAGTTATAGAGAGATGAGGTTGGACACCGCTACAGAAGTACTGTTAGAGAGAGCAGAGTTTGGAAACTTTGGTGCAGAAGGACCTTGTAGAGAGCAGATGTTGGAGACAAGGGTGCAGAAAGACTATTACAGAGAGCAGACGTTGAAGACTGAGGTGCAGTAGGATTGTTACAGAGAGCAGAGGTTCGAGATTGGGGTGCAGAAAAACTGTTACAGAGAGCAAAGGTTGGAGACTGGGGTGCAGAAGGACTGTTACAGAGAGCAGAGATTGGAGACTGAGGTGCAGAAAGACTGTTAAAGGGACCAGAGGTTAGAGACTGAGGTGAAGAAAGATTGGTACAGATAGAAGAGGTTGGAGACTGAAGTGTAGAAGGACTGTAACAGAGAGCAGAGTTTGGAAACTAGGGTGTAGAGCGATCGTTGCAGAGAGCAGCGGTTGGAAACTGAGGTGCAGAAAGATAGTTAAAGTGAGCAGAGGTTGGAGACTGGGGTCAGAAATGCAGTTACAGAGAGCACAGTTTGGAGACTGGGGTGCAGAAGAAACGTTGCAGTAAGCAGAGATTGATTGGAGACTGTGGTACAGAAGTACCGTTACAAAGAGCAGAGCGTGGAGACTGGGGTGAAGAAGGAATGTTACAGAGAGGAGAGCCTGGAGACTGGGGTCAGTAGCACTGTTGCAGACAACAGACGTTGGAGACTGGGGTGCAGAAAGATCATTGCAGACAGCAGAGGTTGGAGACTGAGGTGCAGATAGATCGCTACAGAGAGCAGAGGTTTGAGACTGGGGTGCAGAATGATTGCTGCAGAGAACAGAGGTTGGATACTGGGGTGCAGAAGGGCCGTGTCAGAGGGATGAGGTTGGAGACTGAGGTGCAGAATGACGGTTACAGAGAGCAAACTTTGGAAACCGGGGTGCAGAAGGATCTTACAGAGAGCAGAGGTTGAAGACTGGGGTTCAAAAGGACTGTTGCAGAGAGAAGAGGTTGGAGACTGAGGTGCAGAAAGTCTGTTACAGAGAGCAGACTTTGGTGACTGAGTTGCAGAAGACCTGTTACAGAGAGCAGATGTTGGAGACTGGGGTGCAGAAGGATTGTAACAGATAGCACAGTTTGGAGACTGGGGTTTAAAAGGATTGTTGCAGACAGCAGAGGTTTCAGACTGAGGCTTAGAAGGTCTGTTACAGAGAGCAGAGGTTGGAGTCTGAGGTTCAGAAAAACTGTTTCAGAAAGCAGAGGTTGGAAATTAGGGTGCAGAAAGACAGTTATAGAGAGTAGAGTTTGGAGACTGCGGTATAGAAGGACTGGTACAGAGAGCAGAGTTTGGAGACTAGGGTGCAGAAGGACTGTTAAAGAGAGCAGACGTTGGACACGGAGGTGCAGACGGATTGTTATAGAGAGCAGAGATTAGATACTGGGGTTCAGAAGGACCATTACAGAGAGCAACGAATAGAGAAGGAGGTGCAGAAGGACTTTTACAGAGAGCAGAGGTAGGAGACTGAGGTGCAGAAGGATCGTTGCAGAGAAAAGAGTTTGGGGACTGGGGTGCAGAAGGACTGTTACAGAAAGCAGAAGTTGGCAATTGGGGAGCAGATGGACCGTTACAAAGAAGAGAGGATGGAGACTGCAATACAAAAGGACTTTTACAGAGAGCAGAGTTTGGAGACTGGGTAGAAGAAAGATCATCGCAGAGAGCAGATGTTGGAATCTGGGGTGCAGAAGGACTGTTACAGAGAGCACAGGTTGGAGACTCGGTGCAGAAGTAATATTGCAGAGAGCAGAGTTTGGAGACCTGGGTGCACAAGGATACAGAGAGAAGAAGTTAAAGACTTTGGTGAAGAAGGATCTTACAGAGAGTAGAGGTTGGAGACTGAAGTGCAGAAGGACTGTTACAGAGAGCAGATGTTGGAGACTGGGCTGCAGAAGGACTGATACAGAAAGCAGACTTTGGTGACTGTGGTGCAGAAGGACTGTTGCAAAGAGCAAAGTTTAGAGACAGGGGTGCAGAAGGACTATTGCACAGACTGTTACAGATAGCACAGTTTCAAGACTGGGTTTCAGAAAGATCTTACAAAGATCATTTTGGAGACAGAGGTGCAGCCTTTTCAGACTGAGGTGCAGAAGTACTGTTGCAGAGAGCAGATGTTGGATCCTGGGGTGCAGAAGGATCGCTGCAGAGAGCAGAAATTGGAGACTTGGGTGCAGAAGGCCTATTAAAGAGAGCAGAGTTATAATAGTGGGGTGCAGAAGACCTGTTACAGAGAGCATACTTTGGAGATTTGGGTGCAGAAGGAATGTTACAGAGAGCAGAGTTTGGAGAATTGGTTGCAGAATGATCTTACAGAGAGCAGAGTATGGAGATTGAGGTGCAGAAGGAGTTTTACAGAGAGTAGTGTTTGGAGACTAAGGAGCAGAAAGAACGTTATATAGAGCAGAGTTTGGAGACTGATGTCCAGACAAATTGTTACAGAGATCACAGGGTGGAGACTGGAGTGCAGAAGGAGTGTTACAGAGAGCAGAGTTTGGAGATTGGGGTGCAGAAGAACTGTTACCGAGAGCAGAGTGTGAAGACTGGGGTGCAGAAGACTGTTGCAGAGTGTAGAGTTTGAAAACTGAGTTGCAGAATAACTGTTACAGAGAGCAGAGTTAGTAGACTAGGGTGCAGAAAGACTAATACAGAAAGTAGAGGTTGGAGACTGGGTTGTAGAAAGACCGTTACAGAGAGCAGAGTTTGGAAACTGCTGTACAGAAGGACTGTTACAGGGAGCAGAGTTTGGAGACTGGGGTTCTAAAGGATCATTGCAGAGAGCAGATGATGTAGACTGGTGTGCAGAAGTATCTTACAGAGAGCATAGATTGGAGACTGAGCTGCATAAGGAGTGTTACAGAGACCTGTGGTTCAAAACTGGGGTGCAGAAGGATCGTTGCAGAGAGCAGAGGTTGGAGCCTGAGGTGCGGAATGATCGTTGAGGAGAGCAGAGGTTGGAGAATATGGTGGTGAATGATACTTACAGAGAGCAGATGTTGAAGACTGGGGTGCAGAAGGACAGTTACAGAGAGCACAGGTTGGAGACTGGGGTGCAGAAGAAATGTTGCAGAGAGTAGAGGTTGGAGACTAGGTTGCAGAAGGACTGTTACAGAGAGCAGAGGTTGTAGACTGAGGTGCAGAAGGACTGTTACAGAGAGCAGAGGTTGGACACTAAGGGACAGAAGAACTGATACAGAAAGAAGACTTTGCAGACTGTGGTGCAGAAGGACTGTTGCAGAGATCAGAGTTTGGAGAATGGGGTGCAGAAGGACTGATGCAGACAGCTGAAGTTGGAGATTTAGGTGCCTAAGATTGTTACAGAGAGCAGAGGTTGGATACTGGTGTGCATATGGACTTATACAGAGAGCAGAGGTTTAAGACTGAGGTGCATAATTATTTTACAGAGAGCAGAGGTTAGAGACTAGGGTGCAGAATAACTGTTGCAGAGAGTAGAAGTTGGAAACTGAGGTGCAGAAAGATCGTTGCAGAGAGAAGAGGTTGGAGACTGGAGTGCAGAAGGCCTGTTACAGAGAGCAGAGTTTGGAAACTGGAGTGCAGAAAGCGTTTTACAGAGAGCAGAGTTTTGAAACTGGGGTTTAAAAGGACTGTTCCTGATAGCACAGTTCGTAGACCGGGGTACAGAAGGATTGTTGCAGAGAGCAGAGGTTTCAGACTGAGGTGCAGATGGACTGTTACAGATAGCATAAGTTGGAGTCTGAGGTGCAGAAGCACTATTATAGAAAGAAGAGTTTGGCAATTGGGGTGTAGAAGGAGCATTACAGAGAGAAGAGGTTGGAGACTGAGGTACAGAAAGATTGTTACAAAGAGCAGAGTTTGGAGACTGGGGTACAGAAGGACCATTGCAGAGATCAGATGGTGGAGCCTTGGGAGAAGAAGGATCATTGCAGAGAGGAGATGTTGGAGATTGGGATGCAGAAGAATCGTTACAGAGAGCAGAGGTTGGAGACTGAGGTGCAAAAAAACTTTTACAAAGAGCAGAGGTTGGAGACTGGGGTGCAGAAGGATTCTTAAAGAGAGAAGAAGATGGAGACTGGGATTCATAAGGAGTGTTACGGAGAGCGAAGTTTGGAGATTCTGGTTCAGAAAAACCGTTAAAGAGAGCAGAGTTTTGAGACTGGGGTTCAGAAGGATTGTTACAGAGTGCAGAGTTTTTATTTGGGTGCAGCAGGACTGTAACAGAGAGTAGAGCTTGAAGACTGGGTTGCAGAAGAATTGTTACAGAGAGCAGAGGTTGGAGACTGCAGTGCAGAAGGCCTGTTACAGAGAGCATTGGTTGGAGACTGAGGTGCAGAAGGATCATTACAGAGAGCAGAGGTTGGATACTGAGTTGCAGAAGGACTGTTACAGACAGCAGAGGTTGGAGATTGAGTTGCAGAAATATTTTTACAGAGAGCAGAGGTTAGAGACTGACGTGCAGAAAGACTGTTACAGAGAGTACAGTTTGAAGACTGGGGTGCAGAAGTATCGTTGCAGAGAGCAGAGGTTGGAGACTGAGTTGCAGAAGAATCTTAAAGAGAGCAGAGTTTGGAGACTGGGGTGCAGAAGGACAGTAACAGAGAGCATAGGTTGGATACTGGGGTGCAGAAGAAATGTTGCAGAGAGAATAGATTTTTGACTGGGGTGCACAAGGACTGTTACAGAGAGCAGAGGTTGGAGACTGAGGTGAAGAAGGACTGTTACAGAGAGCAGAGTTTGGAGACTGGTTTGCAGAACTACTGATACACAAAGCAGAGTTTGGAGTCTGGGGTGCGGAAGGAGAGTTACAGAGAGGAGTTTGGAGACTGAGGTATAGAAGGAATGTTACAGTGAGAAGAGGTTCGAGACTGGGGTGCAGAAGTTTTGTTACAGAGAGCAGAGGTTGGATTCTGGGGTGCAGAAGGACTGTTACCGAGAGCAGAGTATAGAGACTGAGGTGCAGAAAAACTGTTGCAGAGAGAGGAGGTTGGAGACTGAGGTGCAGAATGATCGTTTCAGAGAGAAGGGTTTGAAGACTGGGGTGAAGAAGGCATGTTAAAGAGAGCAGAGGTTGGAGACTGGGGTGCTGAAGGCCTGTTACAGAGAGCAGAGTTTGGAGACTGGGGTGCAGAAGGATTCTTGCAGGGAGCAGAGGTTGGAGACTGGGGTGCTGAAGGCCTGTTACAGATATCACAGTTTGGAGACTGGTGTGCAGAAGGATATATTAGAGAGCAGAGTTTGGAGACTCAGGTGCAGAAGGACTGTTACAGAGAGCAGAGGTTGGAGACTGGGTTGCAAATGATTGTTGCAGAGAGCAGAGTTTTCAGACTTAGGTGCAGAAGGACTCTTGCGGATAACAGATGTTCGAGAGTGGGGTGCAGAAGGACTCTTTCAGAGAGCAGAACTTGGAGACTGGGGTGCAGAAGTTTTCTTGCAGGGAGCAGAACTTGGAGACTGGGGTGCAGAAGGCCTGGTACAGAGAGCAGAGCTTTGACACTGTGGTACAGAATGATTGCTGATAGCTGGTGAGCCTCCTTCTGGACACCTTCTCTTCCGCACAGTCCATCAGGCCCTCTCTCCTCACCCTGCTCTCTTTTGGCTTTGTGAGCACCTGTGACTTCCACAGTCACTCTAAGCCATGACTCCCAAGCCTATCTCCTGGGGACCTGTCCCGCTGCCTCCTGGAATCTTTTTGGGGAGACCCCGCAGGTACCAAGACTCGAGGCCCAACCTCCTTTCCTCATTTCCTCTCCCCAGACACGCTCCTTCTCATTTTTTTAATATGGTTAATGAGTGATCCCACTGCCACTCAGTTACCCCACAGACCAGGTGCCCTCTTGTGTCCTGGTTACCAGGACTTTTAAGTGCTCCACGCAGGGCTCCTCTTCAGAGCTTTTCCCCAAGCTCCAAATGTCACATCTTCAGTTACCAGATATTTCCTTTTAATCTTGTTTTGGCACCCTATTACTCTCCCAGAATACATGAAGGTATTCTAACCAAAGCACATGGACTGTGGAGACTATTATGGCTTAGAAATAAGGTATCCCCCGACCAAAATCTCAGGGTCAGCCACAGTAGCAGTGTTCAGAGGTGAAATGTTTAGACTGTGAGACTTGTGACCTAATCCGTGGATCCATCCATTTTGTGGGTTAATTATCTGAAAGGCCCACTGTACTGAGAGGAGTGTGTGCAGGTGGAGTGTGGCTGGGGCCATGATCTGGGGAATCACATCTTGTCCCCTGCGAACTGTCTCCTCCTGTCCCCTCCCCCGCCCCAACCTTCTGGCTGCCATGAGCTAGGGACGCTTCCCTTCTTGTTCCCTTCCACCTCGGTGTCCCACTTCATCTCAGTCCTGAAGCAATGGGTCAGCTGGCCCCAGACCAAACCTCCAATCCAGGAGGCCAGAGTGCATCTTTCCCTCCGGGTTGTTCTGGTCAGGCCTGTGGTAACTGTGGCAACCATGGACTGACCCAGGGAGTAGGTGTTATGAGTGGATTGGACCCACAACGGTTTCCTAAATCCACAGATTCTGTCATTTTCAGAGCTCAAGACATTTCCTTCTGGATGGCCTGTTTGCAGCCTGCCCTAACCTAGAATGTGGTCTACTAGTGATTATTGAGATTCTCCAGCCGTCCTGGTCCTGCCCATTTGCTCAGCACAGCTAGCTTCTAGGCAGCCAGACCCATGGACCTCCTGCTGCCCACTGAAGAGACAAGAGAGATTTTCTGAGGACCCTGTTAGAAGTCCACTCTTATTTTTTTAAAGACCACATTCAGAGGGCATGTTTCAGGCAGTCCTTCACATGTGTCTTTGAGAAATCAGACTCACATTGATTTTTGTGATTCTCTCCCAGGCTCCAATAACCACCGCTCTACTCCCTACTTTTCTGAGATCAACATTTTAGCTTCCACAAAGAAGTGAAAAACTGCTATTTCTCTTTATGTGTCTGGCTTATTTCACTTAATATAATTTCTCCCATTAGCTACTTTTAAATAGAAACTGCCCAACAAATTCTATTATGTCAGATTTAAATTTTATTCTGAAGAGATAATTCGAAATGGTCACATATGTTTATGTAGGAAAATGTTCATTAAAATATTTATAGGACTGGAGATGATCTGAATGTTTAGTCAAAGGGGAGAGATTAAGTTTATTAAGAGAGATGTAAGTTTATTGATCATCTCAATAGATGCAAAAAAAGCATTTAACAAAATGTAGCACCCCTACCTGTCAAAACAGTTGAAACACTAGCGACAGAAGGAACTTTGTAAAAGCATTGTAACAGCTATCTATGCTAAACCCAAGGCAGCATCATTCTAAGTGGAGAAAGGTTAAAAGAATTCACTCTAAAAACTGGAAGAAGACAGGGTGCCCCCTTTTTCACCACTTCTATTCAACTTCATCCTTGAAATTGCCAGAGACATTGGAAAAAAGAAAGAAATTAAAGGTATACAAATAGGTTAAGAAGAATTCAAATCTCACTCTTTGCTGATAGGATCATGTCATCTTCTTAAACTTTTTATTAGAGCATCATAGTTATACATAGATGTTGGGTTGATTTGGAAAAGATCCTACGTGCAGGGAATATGATTTACTCCTTTCAGTTCCCACCCTCCATGTCTCTCCCCTTCCCGCCCCTATTTTCCTTTCTCTACTGATCTTTCTTTGGGTCATTTATCTGTTAATTTCTGACTGGTGCTTTCTACATATACATACAGGTGCAGTCCCCTGTGGTAGGCTTCCATGTGCACATAACATGATCTGTGTAAAGACCTTTCACATTTCCTCCCTTCCCAAACCTCTCTGCCCTCTCATTCTCCTTCTACTCCACTGATCTTCCCTGTATACTTAAGATAGCCAGTCCAACCCCACTTCATCAACTTCTTTCCTCTATTTTGCTCTGGCCCTGATAATTTCAGCATTGTATAGGAATAGTTAACTTCTGCCTTTCCAAACACAGAGATCAAGATTGATGTAAAATGAGAAAAACTCTACATTGGAAAACACTGAAGGCAACACCGACTGCTTCTGCAGATGATAACTCTGCTTTGTAAATTTTTTTCTTAACATTTGCAATGAAAATGAACTTCTCCAAAAATCCTATGTTTACATAAAAAGACAACAGGAGACAGAGATTACTGAGACAGTGAGAAATGACTTCACACCATGATGAGTTCGAATGGATTTCTGTTGGCTTCTAGCAATTCTCTGGTTACTCCCACCTACCATCACATCTGAAAATGTGTGCGGCTCCATGGGTCTGATTCCCTGAGACCAGTCCCACAGGTTATCAGTCTCCAGGCTGCTTTTCATTCGACATTATTTACCATGTTGCTGCAGATTAACAAGCCTGTTTGGGGTGCTCTCAGTCCATTTTCATCATGGTCTCTTTTTCTCTGTTTTGTAGCTATGACAACATTGGAAATGAGCAATCAATCATTTGTCACTGAATTCATCTTCTTGGGATTTTTCAACCACTCCTACCTACAGGGCTGGTTCTTCCTGCTCTTTCTTGTCATTTACCTGACCACTGTCCTGGGGAACATGCTCATAATAGTGGCCACCAGGGTGAGTCCTGCTCTCCACATTCCAATGTACTTTTTCCTCAGCAATTTGAGCTTCTTAGACGTCTGCTACACATCCACCATCCTCCCAGTACTGCTGGTGAACATCTTCTGGAAGAAGAAGGCCTTTTCTTATGAGGGCTGCCTTTCCCAGATCTTCATCTTGGTGACAAGTGCTGGCACAAAAGGCGTCTTACTGGCTGTGTGGCCAGTATGACTGCTGTGTGGCCACCTGCCGTCCTCCTCAGTACCCAGTCCTCATGAGTGTGAAGGTCTGTGTTGGCTTGGTGACTGGGTCCTGGCTGTGTAGGCTGGTGAATTTGGTCACACACACGGTGCTGGCCATCACACTCACTCTGTGTGGGCCCAATCAGATCAGCTACTTTTTCTTTGACACCCCATTGTTCCTTAAGCTCTCCTGCTCAGACACCTCTGTCAAAGACTCTGCGCTCCACGTTGTCAGTGCCACTATGGGCCTGAGCTTCTGAGTCTTGACTGCAGGCTCCTACGCACTCATCATGGCGGCCATCTTGAGGATTCTCTCTGCCCAGAGCAGGAGGAAGGCCTTCTCCACCTGTGCGTCCTCCCTCACTGTCGTGGTGGTCTTCTATGGAACAGCCAACTTCCACTATGACAGGCCCAGAGAAGGCTAGACACGCACACTCTGGTCTCTGTGCTCTTCTGTGTGGTGACCCCCATGTTGAAGCCCATCATTCACAGCCTGAGAAGCAACGAGGTCCAGAGTGCCCTGAGGAAGCTTGCTGAGAGATAGACTGTATAGTGAGATGAGAACTAGATGATAATTTCATTATAGGAAATGTCTTAGTTGTAGAAATATGTGAACTCTTCAGAAGAAATTAGAAGAGCGCTCTCTCTATACACAGTGTCTCATGAACACTGTGGTACCCCTCCAACCAGGGGAAGGACACTGGCTAAGTATGTGACACATTGTGACCTCACCTGGGTTCTCTAATCCACAGGTATTTCAGAATATTTTTATTACTTTTCTCTCCAAAAAAAGCCTATACCCAAAGCAGTCAATCTTCTTTCCCCCAATATTGCAGCTCTAGCCAACACTAGTGAATGTGAAGTGCTATGTGCAATGTGACTTTGACTTGCATTTTCCTAATGGATCTTGATTCTAAGTTTTAAATAAACACCATTTCTGTGTTTCTCCTTCACATGTGGAAAGACCTATGTAGACACTCGAGTTTCTGTGGATATTTTTAATAAAGTAATACCATATACGCCTTTTGGATCTGACTCCTATCACTTAGGATATTTACAATTTTCAGTTATATTGCAGCTTGTATTAGTATTTTAGTTTATTCCTCCTTATTGTGACTGATTTACATATTATGAAAATGCCACATTTCTTTGTTCATTTTTCACTGGATAGTAATTTTTACATTGTGTCTGTGTGGGTGTCGTACTGGAGATTGAACCCGGAGCCTCCTGCACACTAAACAATGTTCTACCAGTAAGCCAAAGCCCAACCCTTTTAAAAATTTTGTTTTGAGACAGGATCTTGCAAATTTGCCCAGGTTGTCCCTGAATTTGTGATCCTCCTGCCTCAGCTCCTTGAGTAGCTAGATTACAGACCTGCCTGGTCATTTTCACTTTTTGACTAATATAAATAAGATTCGTATATATAATATTAACATTATATATAATATGAACATTATATGAACATTCATGTACAAATCATTGGTGGACAACTTTTTTATTTATCTTGAGTTTGTAAGTAGGAGTGGAAGAGGTGGATCGTTATCTCCATATTTAA
The DNA here is from genome assembly GCF_052094955.1 of Ictidomys tridecemlineatus. Lineage (NCBI taxonomy): Eukaryota > Metazoa > Chordata > Mammalia > Rodentia > Sciuridae > Ictidomys > Ictidomys tridecemlineatus. The sequence continues at coordinate 77,415 of NW_027525201.1, forward strand.
CTTTCTGAAGAAGTTTCAGATCATTTTCAGACCAGTTGAACCAGCTTGCCTTATTATTAAGAGTGGTGAATAAAACTTCTGATTTCCTCACTCCCTTAACAACACATAATTATCATTCCTTTTATTGTGACGACCCTGGAATGTGTGAAGTGCTTCCTCAAATGTGCTTTAGCTTTGCCTTTCCCTGATGGCTAATCATTCTAAGATTTTTTTGGAGTACTGTTAATGTGTCTCTCCTAAGCATGAGGAAAACCCCATTGTATTATGGGAAATTTTAAGTTTTAGAGACTTACCTCTTTATGTAATACTTTTATTTTTATTATTGTGCAGTAAAATAATACAAGACTTTCAAGTTTGTTGTCTTTTCTCCATCTGTGCCTGAAAGAGCTGTTTGATGTCTCTTTTTTTTCCTCTACTTTTAAACTCCATAGCAAACAATTTCTTCACCAGGTCATGAGCATCAGCAGGATCATAAAATTAAGGGGCACAAAGTCATACAGGGTTTGGTAAGGGATCAGCCCTTAGCAGGAGTGGATCAGCTGAAGATAGTGGGGATGCTTTTAATATTGTGGCTTCTGATATCTGTCCATCTGGCAAAGTATGTAACATAAAGGAAAAACTTCATATGCCGTGCGAAATCCATCCCAATAAGTGTACACCCACCCTGACCCCTTCTCTCCCTAGCGGTAAGGGAAGGCAGTGTTGAGCTTTCAGCCACCCACAACTTCTTAGCAGAAATCTCACTCTGAACTTCGCTCACCCACATCCCAGAAGAGAGAGGACGCTGATCTTCTCGCTGCATGCTGGGAACAGGTGATTGCCAAGACATTAATAAATCCAACACCGAATTAACTGCTCTCCACTGTTGCAATTGAACTCAAGCCGTTGCCCTTGAGTTATGTTTGCACACTAAGGAGTCCCAGAGCAGCTGCAGAGGAAAGGCTCGATGCATATTCCCAACAGGTCGGCCCCAGACCTCTATAAATGTCCATCACAGGAAAATGAATTGTGAGAGATCAGAGGATTTTGACTCTTTAATGAGGCCACAGATATGCGACAGGCAACTTTCAGAATAACAGGTCCGTTTTGTGGTGAATGGAGACCAACAGCCAGTTTTACCAAGAGCTTTCTTTGCAGCCCAGTTGCTAGTATGGAGATCAGCAAGGGCAACAACAAAAGCAGATATCTACGCCTCTCTGTGAGAGTTGCTGCTAAGTAGTTTATTTACCATCACAATTTTCAAAAACACTATCCCAGAATCAGGATATACCTACACCTTATAAACATAGTACAGAATATTGTAGATATTTTCATTACCATTTTGATGGCATTTATGTAATGACCTATCATAGCACCTTTTCTATGTGTGTCTAAGTTTCCACAATACTACTTGTATTGCCAGAGTAGAAATAACTTCAGAGGTTATGACAAAACCTGAGGGATTTAGCATGATGCCTCTAGTACTGGAAGAAAACCCAAAACATAACCAGAAACCCTGGGATGCCTAAATTCCTTAAGTGAGATGATGTGTGTGGAAAATTACTTATGGTAAACAATAGACAATGCTAAGTGTTAATCCTCTGCTTTTGATGAACAGGACATAAAAGAATAATTTTTAGGGAGAAAGTATAGGGACACATTCCCATTATGATACAATGTAGCATAACAATAGACCTACCAAAATATCTATTTAAATAAAAATCATTATTGTAGAAGAAGTTATGTTTAAAATGTATTCATTCACTAATTAGGGGTTTTCATCTTTATCTTACAACACATGGATTCTTGGGGAGGAGAGTTGCAAGCAATTTATTAACTGCAATAAATCCCTGAAGCTTGTGAGTAATCTAATTCATACACAACCCCCCTCCTTTAGAAATATTATATTTTAGGGTCACTCATAAGTGACTTCATTCTCGGTCAACTGACTTTGAGATGACTGATTGGGAAAGAAAGATGCAGAGCTGCTTGTTCTGTGGGAACTGAGCCGATGGTCTCCATAAGGGATATGTTTAGGAGACAGAAGACCCTGAGTTTCTCAAAAGCCACTGGGCTATGCTGCCTCACTCATGCCCACAGAGGCTTTATTTTTCTCAGCAAGATATCTGAAACAGAACCACTGAACAGAAATGTCCTCTCGCCTCTTTCAAGTCTCTATTAGATCCTTTAGGTCCCACACAGTACCATCTTTAAAGAATCTTTTAAAAACTCTGCTCCATGGATTTATTTGACAGACCTTCTTCATTCTTCAAACCTTTACTGAGTGCACATTTACACAAGGTGTTGCCCTAGTGTTTAGAACACAATTGAGAGGCCCAACTAGGACCTGGAGGAGCACATATTCAAAATGAAACGAGGGGCTTTGACAAGTATTAATTGCTTAATTCCCGAGCTGCCCAAGCAAACACTAAGGGAAAATAATGATAATTTGTAGATTACATAGAATTGTTACCAAGTTTCCTGCACATATTGAGTTCATCTTCCCATTAGATTGTAAGTTGGTTGAAGGACAGTGTCGGAGACCAGCTCCAACAGGGGGTCTCAGGAGTCAAACGGATGGTGAGGAGTCGGCGAAAGAGGGGGTGGAGAAACAACACAGACACCAAAGTGAAGGTGTTGATTCCAATCTTTACTTGTGAAGTTGATCATATATACTTATCATTTTGGCAGGCTTACAGTACTTTGTGGTTACAAAACAGGAATCATTATTCAAACAAAACAAAATATTACGTAGCTAAAATAAGAATGGAAGAATGTATCTTGGCTTATGCATAAGCAAGCATTTGTACTTTCAGTTCGAGTTTTGCTTTGAGCTGTTTCTGCTTAGTTAACTTTTAATAATAACTACAAATGTCCCAAACTATTGGCCTATACCTTGACTATTCTTTCTTGACTTACTGACTGGAACAGGTGCCATGGTTACTTATAATCAAACAAAAGTAAGAGCACAAACCATTGTGCACAGGAACAAGAACAAGTTGCCCAGTACTAAGCACTAATTTATCTACTTTACATTAATTTTCCTTCTCTAGATTTTAAATTAATTTCTCAAAAACTTCCTTGACAGGAATACAGGGAGTTTTTCTTTAGACATTAACAATTTACACTCCACAGCTAAATCATTGCATTTAGAGCAAACAGATATATGCTTTAGAAGTAGTTGTATTAATTGGGAAAATCATGATTTTTCCTTTATACTTAATGGTCATATGAGAAATCAAAACTATACTTATTAAAAAAATACAAAAAAAATCAACCCATTGCCAGAAACATACTGCACTCCTCCAGAGGATGGACACCTTTCGCCATCCACCTCAGTAGGGCTTTGCCATTGCCTGAGTCAGGGGAGGGGTGCAGCTGGACTGGGATCAGATCTTATCCTCTTTGGGTTTCTTAGTACATCTGGCTTAGGACTAAATTAGACCCTGTATAGGAACAAAATTGGTTTGAATTGAAACTAACCACTACCAAGAAAAGAAATTTTAAAATCCTAAATGGAAAAGAGAATTTTTTATTTTGAAGAATTTTGTAATTAGAAGGCTCTGACATATCGTAAGAGGTAATAATTGTCTCCCTTTTCCCCTTTATGCTAGAAGAAGCACAGGTGAAATTAAAAGAACTGAAAGAGCTGGCACAGTGGTGCATGCCTGTAACCCAGCAGCTCAGGAGGCTGAGGCAGGAGGGTAGTGAGTTCAAAGACAGCCTCAGCAAAAACAAGGCACTAAGAAACTCAGTGAGACCCTGTCTCTGAATAAAATATAAAATAGAGCTGGGGATGTGGCTCAGTGGTCAAGCCCCTGAGTTCAATCTCCAGTAACTGCCCCCCTACACCCCGGCCCCCAAAAAAACAGAACTGAAAGAGATGTTAAATGCTGAAATGAGTGCTGAATCTCCAAGACAGGAGGGAGGCTTTTTCCTGGTGATTTGTTAAGATTTTAAACCTACCAGTTAGGGGTAAGAGCCCAGCCTCCCCCAAAGTGTGTCCTTGGACCAGCATCACTGGGAACACTTGGAACTCACTGACTGAGGCCAACTGTTTTGCACAATGACCTCTTATCTTTCCCTTGGCTCCAAGAACCCACACCACATGGAAGATATGAGGACAACTCTGGGCCAGGCCAGATAGCCCATAGATTTCACAGTAATAAATTCACATTGCCACAAGCACCTGAAATCATTCAGATATTTTTCTGAATAAATTGACCTTGTACTGTGTGTGTGTGTGTGTGTGTGTGTGTGTGTGTGTGTGTGTGTGTGTGTGTTTTAAGCAATTTACTGGGCAACATGAAAATTGGATTTAAAAATTTTAATCATTGCTTGTGCTATTGAGATCAAATAGAAATCATTGTTTTCCTTATGTGCATAAGGGTTTTCATGATCACACCATTCTTCCTGGTTTTTGTCATGCCATTTTTTTTTCGTTTGAGGAAATGAATCCCTAAGGTTAGTCAGCAAAACATTTCATTTATTGCCAAAGCAAAAAAAAAAGTTCTTCTTTTAAGACTCTAGACTTATTTATTTTATTTTGTTTATATTTAGATTTTAAAATTAGTTGTGCTTAACTGAAGCACCGACTTTCTATTGAAATTTAAATACTTTAAGCTTCTTAAGGCCTTGAGATTTGGAATTTTAATGAAAGCTGTGTTGGCCTATTATCATGTGCAATGAATTATTAGAACCAAAGACAAGAATGTCTGGGCATTGAAGATAATAAGAGAGTTTACTAATATATGGTATTATCATCAGGTAACAAAGTATCACTACAAATAATAGTTATTACATGATAAATTTTTTGAGTCAATTTCGTTTTTTGTTTTTTAAATCATAATTTTTTTTTTAATTTTATTTTTTTTATTGTTGGTCGTTAATACATATTAAATGTACAAATTAATGTACATTATGCAAATTAAAGGGATTCATTGATGTTTCACTACTTGCATTAATATATTGTGCATTAATTTCAATTCTTTTTTCTGTAAAATGGGGATCTTATAGGTTGTTGTGTAAACCAAATACGTTTAATGCATGTAAAAGTCTTATAGGCATTTAATAAGTGTTAAGTATTTTTATCTAATGTGTGTCTCTATTCGTTACTCAATTTGAAAAATCCTGATTGGATTCAGGTATGTAAAAATTCATCTTTTCAAAGAAATTCACTGAGTTTTGATAGAATGGTTTATCCGAAATTCAATCTAATTTTTACAGAAAACATGCCACTTTTAAACTACATTAAACAAGGTTTGAAAGTCAGGCATTTATGTGTATTGAAGCAATCTAAGAAGACTCACACTCAAATTATTTTTCTATAAAATATGCCCTAGATGATTATGATGATTATGGTTATTATTATTGAAGAGCAGAAGGTTTACTATTAAGTTGATCTAATATCTATGCTGCATTATATAAATTCTAAAAAGCACGTACATATTGTGTCACAAAGTGTCATTCATTAGTTATGATTGTTAATAATGGATTCTAATGGTAACCATGATGATGATTCAATCTAATGCCCTACATTAATAAAGAGCATAGAGGATAAGGAAAATTGTTTGAGTATCATCCTTCACCCTACCCCACACCCGTGACCTACAAGAAATTAGCCAGTAAAACCAAGGAAAAACTTATATGTAGATAAAATTATACAAAAATACATTGGGAGATTTTTTTAATGCCCCATGAAATTGTCCCTCTTAAACTGACCTTTATATTTAAGAACTTTACAATAGCAGTATGCACAACTTCAGAGATTGTATTTCTAAATCCCTGAACATTTACATTTAGTTTTCTCATTTACACATCCACAGACCATGTACCAATTTCCCATAGTAAAATCTGCTGGAACTGCCTTCTATGTGGAATTTTATTTCTTTTTCTGAAAACATCTAGATATCTACCTATATAAGAGATTGTCATATTGATCTTTTGATATGGGGAGTTAAAAGAAAGTACATGTCACTGATTTCTAAATGACTTGAAGTTCATCCAGGTAGTTGATAGAGAAAACAGAGAACGTAAGAAATTTCAAGTACGTGTAGATTCCAGCTCCATTTCAAAGTTGATTTATTGTAAATCAATGCTAATAAGGTAACCTCTTGTTTAGGGAAATTATTTAGAGAAAGCGATAGCTACAACTGACCTAGATAGTGTGGTGTTTTTAGTCATTTCTGGATATACTTTTACTACAATTTTTGTGAACACCAAGTATCACAAGAATCCCTACTTTCTCTATTTCCTTCTCTACTTTCTCTATTATCCTGGGAGATTTCATAATCACCCTTTGCTGTAACAGTTGCCTTCAAGACAATGACTCCCAAATCCACACCTGCAGTTCTAGGCTGTCTGTGAAGGGCATTTCCACGTGATTATCCCACAGATAACTCACATTCAACATTACTCAAATCAAATCCACCAAAGTCTCCTCTACATCTGCTATTCCTCACATATTCCTGTTTTTCTGAGTGATCCCACCAGCTAGCCAGCCTGCCCAAACTGATTTGTTGTCTTTACCGTGTCCTCTTCAACTAGGACTTTAAAGTTCTCCATATCCTTCTTCATGAGGGCTTCAGAGATTTTCTCCCACCTTCAACACAGCACGTCTTCAGATACAGACCACTTCATTTTGATCTTGTTTCAGCACACAGATCACTCTTTTGAACTAAACAGGTGTGTCTAAAACCTGGGGAACCAGGTTTCACAGTTATCGACCCCTGCTCCTTTGACTCACACGCACAATTCCATGAGTGGGTCTATCTGCGTGTTCTAGACCTAGAGATCTGATGATTTTCTAAAACCCAGTCTATCTCCCTCCAGATGTCCCTGTTTTCAATCTGCACTCACCTGAAAGAGACTTATTGTTCCCTATTGTTGATACTCTGCAATCATTGATGTCCATGCTCATACCCAAGCCTGGCTTCAAGAGACACACCTGGGCTCTCTCAACAATGGCATGGTAGGGGTTGGGACGTTATCAGAGGTTTCTATTGCAAAGTACCTTGCTTAGAAATCAGGCCTGACACAACTTCACAGAGCCTAGTCCCGGCCCCATAGGCTGATACCCTGCCACCTCCCCTGAAGTAGCAGGCTTTTCAGAAATACCCAGGGCTTGTCAGCATCCACTGGTACTATCCCACCAGCCCCTTGAAGCCTAGCTGGAGTCTCCATAGAAACAAGGTACATCTCTATGGAAATGGGCTTCCTCCTCCCGCCCCAGTGTGATGCAGCTCTCAGAGAAGCTCAATAGTGAGGGTCTTTCCATTTATAGCAATTAGGATAACCAAGTGTTCTGAGCTTGCTGAGCCTTAGATGGCAGATTCCTGCTATATTCTTTGAGATTTCTGCCATCAATGTTGCCTGAGATGCCAACTTGCCATCCCACTAACTATAAGACAGTGTTCTCAGTCAAGACCAATTGTACAACCAACAACACACACAGACACACCCACACACACATGCACACGCCCATCCATCATGGTGAGCAAGGCTTTGTATCTGTGATACAGACCGAATGCACCCACCAATCACATTCACTGCTTCAAAGAGATCGTGATCAGAAAACAACTGATGTCACTTGTAAAATGTGATATGTCCTGGACTATCACTGTGGTAAAAAAGAAGTAGAGAAATGCAAAAAATGGGGGAAAATACTTAACCTCTTAGAGACCTAAGAGGTTAAGTATTTTCAATACGTAATAAAAATATTGAGATGTGGTTCCAAACAATCCTGAGTTAAAAATCATCTTGAAAAAATGCTTTCACTTCTATTTATCAATTTACTTACTTACTTACTTACTGCAGTACTGGGGATTGAACCCAGTGGCACTCTACCATGAAGCTATATCCCCAGATCTTTCAATTATTTGGGTCAGGGGGCCTTCCAGAGTTTCAAATTTATGATCCTCCTGCCTTCGTCTCCCAAGTCCTGGGATTACAGGCAGGTACCACTCTTCCCCATTAATTACTTATTTTTAAAATAAGGCTATTTTTAAAAATTGAACTATAATTTGTACTCAAAGAATGCACAGATCTAAAGTGTACAGGTTTATAATATTTTACATATATATGAACTACCAAAAATCAGGATATAAAACATTTCCATCACTTTAGAAAATTTCTTCATGCTTCAACTGATATCACCCCTGAGTTTAAATAAAAAAAAAAAGACCACCATTATTACTTGACCATTAGAGCTGTTATGCTAATTTTTGAACTTTATTTAAAGGAAACATACAGTATATATTTTGTATCTGGCTTCTTTACTCCAGATAATTTTTTTTAGATTTGTCAATGTTATTAATGTTCCAGTATTTGTGTTTCTAAAGTAACTGAATTATTCCACTGTATGATAAACCGTGATTTGTCTTCTGTCCTTCGGCTGAAGGCATAATATTTGTTTGAGTTATTATGAATATTTACACAAGAATTTTTGTGAACTGTGCATTAATTTCCTTGTAAATATGCTAGGAAATGGATTGTTTTGAATAGAATAACTACATATTTAACTAAATTAGAAATTACTAAATATTTTTGAAAAGTATGTGTATAGACTTCAAATTTCACCTTGAGTATCTATCTAAATAGCTAAAAAGCATGTTGTTTTCATCATTATAATAACCAAAAAGAGAATAAGAAAATGCAAATTAATGACTTTCCTTTACTTTATTAGGGATGAAGAGTATAAGGCAAACAACTAACCAATGTCTGGGGAGAGATAAGCAACCAAAATAATCCAGGAATTTTTTTAACTATGGGAGAACCCACTAGATACATAGGAGTATATTTATAAAAAAAAACTCAAATAAAATTAGTTAATAGATTGCTAAACACTAAGTATATACTGGTTTAAGAGCATAAATACACAGAGGGCTATAGACATAAGATGTTTGTATTTTTTTCTTTATCTCCATGGATTCCACCAAATGCTCCCAGGAAGATAGGGAAGTATTCTGAGAAAGTGTCTTTAACGGTATCATTTTTTGGATAGGTGGAGGGACAAAGAGCAGCAACAGCAGCCAAAACTCCTCCCAGACCCATTTCAGGATTTTTTGCATAGAACAAAAGCTGTAATCTTCAGGGGCAAGAGTAACAGAAACTTTTACATTAGGACACTCAATGGAAAACTTTTGCAGCTATGGAAAGGAACAGGCCAAAATGTCTAATGTCGGGAGGAATAAGAACTAGGCTCAGCCATATTGCTAGAAAATGGGTCACTGTGAAGGCCATATCCCTGTGACTGAGTTTACAGTACCTAAGGAAGGGCTTCCTGGAAACATCAGAAATCCCTTCTCTGTTTTTCACTAGTCCACTAACATGCATTGACTGAAAATAACAGTAGAACACAGCTGAGAATTCTTAAAGAAATAGATTATCTCTGGAGAACAGCGAAAATACAGTACACAAAAGCAAGCAGGGAACAATATTAACAAATTGAACTCAGCCATATAGAATAAGGATAACATTACAGTCAATTGAGATCAATCCCACAATGCAAGGCTGGTTCAATATTCAAAAATTCAATCAACTGAATTTCCATAGTAACACACTAAATAAGAAAAAATATATATCATTTCAATAGATGCAGAGAAAATAAGAAAATTCAATATCTATTTATGATAAAAACTATAACTAAATGAAACTAGGGGCAAAGTCCAGTTGTAGAGTACATGCTTAGTACGCATAAGGCTCTGATTTCCAAACCCAGCACTCATACACACACACAAAAAAGCTACTAGTAAAAAATGCATAGACATTTTCTAACTTGATAAAAGGCGTTGAGTAAATATAATGTGCCAGACACATAGCTTATATTATCTCAAAACTTTTTTCAGCAGTTGTGAAATAGACATCATTAATATCCTAAGCAAGGAACAAACTGAGGAATAGAGATGAGCTGACTTTTTTACAAACAACATCAAAACAACAGATGGATTTCAATCTTCATCTATCTGGATCAAGAACATACAGTTTTACTATAATATTTCTCATTGAAGATTGAAAAAGAAACAGAAATTTTAGTTCAAAACAATGGATCACGGATTAGCATGGGTAACATGATAGAAAATCAGTAATTGTATCAATCATTTTTTTTTCAGGAAATGTAATGTTCGGTGAGGTAAATCTTATAATACAAAAGAAGAAAAATACCTAAGTATATATCATTTGTCAAAATTTCTTGTATCTTATAAAACTTAAAAAAATAAAAGTTTTTACTGAAAAAAAATAGATCAATATATTTAAAAGCAGGTGACTTATAATTTTACCTTTAAGAAATAATCAGAGATGATCACAGATACATATGTATGAAAGCTTCTATTCCAATATTTATGATAGTAAATGGAATGAAAGGTTTCTATGTTCAATAAAAAGGGAGATATTAACTTAATTTCATGTTAGGAAATTAAGATTACAAGGCAAACAACTAAATAGAGTACAACAATATTGGGAAATTTTGCTTTGGGTATTTTAAAGATAGATAGAGGTAGATTGGTATGAATGAAAAGAGAGCTTTGATTTTGTGACCTGTTCTATTATTCTAAATAACTTTCTGCATTTTCTTCATTTTTCCACAATGAAAACTTATTACTTGAAATAACAGACATACAAAAAAGAATTCATCACAGTGAAGCACAGTGTTAGGAGGGAGATACTGCAGATTCAATGAGACACAGGGGTTTATAGGTGGTTGTGCATTTTGACCCTGTCTTTATTTATTATTACAAAAAACTACCTATGCAAAAGTCTGTGAGAAGTTATGCTCTCTCTAAGTCACTCCTATACGTCTCTTTCCAGAGTCCAGGCATCTCTGTATACAATATTATTTGCCATATTGCTGCAGATTAACAAGCCTGTTTGAGGTGCTCTCAGTCCATTCTCGTCATGGTCTCTTTTTCTCTGTTTTGCACCTATGATACCATTGGAAATGAGCAATCAATCATTTGTCACTGAATTCATCTTCTTGAAATTTTTCAACCACTCCAACCTACAGGGCTGGTTTTTTCTGCTCTTTCTGGTCATTTACCTGACCACTCTCCTGGGGAACATGCTCATAATAGTGGCCACCAGGGTCAGTCCTGCTCTCCACACTCCAATGTACTTTTTCCTCAGCAATTTGAGCTTCTAGGACGTCTGCTAAACATCCACCACCCTCGCAGTACTGCTGGTGAACTTCTTCTGGGAGAAGAAGGCCATTTCTTATGAGGGCTGCCTTTCCCAGATCTTCTTCTTGGTGACAAGTGCTGGCACAGAAGGCTTCTTACTGGCTGTGTGGCCAGTATTACTGCTGTGTGGTCACGTGCCGTCCTCCAGTGTACCCAGTCATAATGAGTGTGAAGGTCTGAGTTGGCCAGGTGACTGGGTCCTGGCTGTGTGGGCTGGTGAATTTGGTCACACACAGGGTGCTGGCCATCACACTCAACCTTTGTGTGCCCCACCAGTTCAGCCACTTACTCTGTGACACCCCATTGCTCCTGAAGCTCTCCTTCTCAGACACCTTTGTCAACGAGTCTGCGCTCCACATTGTCAGTGCCACCATGGGCCTGAGTCCCTGCCTCTTCAATGCAGGCTCCTACGCACTCATCATGGCGGCCATCCTCGGGATTCCCTCTGCCCAGGGCAGAAGGAAGGCCTTCTCCACCTGTGCGTCCCCCCTCACTGTCGTGGTGGTCTTCTATGGAACAGCCAACTTTCACTATGACAGGTCCAGAGAAGGCTGGACATGGACACCCTGGTCTCTGTGCTCTTCTGTGTGGTGAGCCCCCTGTTTAGCCTCGTCATTCACAGCCTGAGAAGCAACGAGGTCCAGAGTTCCCTGAGGAAGCTGGCTGGAGGGTGTGCATCTCTTTGCATGATCAAAGTCTAGACCAATCTTCAAACTGGAGTATACAGTCATCTGAAAAAGATGCCTCCCAGGGACTTGTAGGCACCTGGTTAGAGAGTCTGTATCTGAAGCTTCAACTTCAACTTCCACTTTTAAAATCTCTGAGACTCCTTTCTCTCCTCTCTTTTAACAAACACCCTTTTCCCACTTTCAGGTTCAAGTGTGTTGGACACCTTGTGTGGGTGTTCAGCACATTCTCTGTTCTTCTGGGTTCTCCTAACACCAGAGGGACAGAAAGTACGAGAACCTCGTTTCCCACACTCCGCTGTTGCAGGCCTTAATTTTAGGAGGTTCTGTCAAGATCAGCCAAACACTAGGCAGAGAGGAAGAAAGGAAAGGAAGAAAGCATGTTTTTTTTTTTTATCCCATAGCAGCAGCAGCAAACCAGCCCTGTAGAGGCAGGAACTAATCTTTTTGGTGCCAGGAGCTGTGTGTGCAGGCTCCTAGAAAGCTGTTCCTGAATGTGGGTCACAGTAGCGTGGAATGAGCGTCTCTTTCCAGGGAAGCTAGGGTTTTCATATATAAGGTGGTGTCACCTGCCCTATTTTTATTTTCTTCCAGATCTCCTAACCATTTCATAACTTTTTTGTGTTTCAACTTCCTCTACCCTAAGACATCAAGAGTCGTTCTTCATCTCTACCTGACCACGGTGGCACTGACCACAATAGTGGTTTACATCAGAGATGGTTCTAGATAACAGATCTGAGGAGGTAGGTTGGATGTCTGACCTGAGGGAATTGAATATGTTGATGATGTCACAGCCCATGGGAAAGGAGACCTGATAATTCCTGGTGTGCAATGACCCAACAGAGACTTTAAGTTATCGTGGCCTGAAATCAAATGTCTATGCAAAACTGAGCTTTGGAATAACACCATCGACCTTCAGGGTGAGAATGAACATTACAACATGACTACAGACTGCTGTTACTGACTGGAGTGGGAGACTTACAGAAAGAAAATGATAGGTTCAAGCATTATATTCCTCCTTCAAGTCAGGTTCAGATCATCAGAAATATTTTCTCTCTGGAAACTGATAAAAGTTAATATCAGAGTAAAACATCCAATTCTCCAAATTGCAGAAGTACAAAGAAAATTATAAATCCACAATTTTTCCAGGTCTCTCTTATGTCAATTAGAACATTAATGGGGAAATGATTGAGACCCTGTTAATTAGAATGGCAAAATACCAGTGGAATTAGACAAATCTCAGAGCATTGAACCCTGAAATCTCCATTAACCCTCTTTGCTGTCAGAAGCAGCCCCTCCTCCCCCGAGGAGACAAGCTTTCCCTAAATTGAAGACCCTATGGTGACTCTACCTGGGCCGTTGTTTTTTTTTTTTTTAAGAGAAAGTGAGAGAGGAGAGGAGAGGAGAGGGAGAGAGAGAGAGAGAGAGAGAGAGAGAGAGAGAGAGAGAGAGAGAGAGAGATTTTAATATTCATGTTCTAGTTCTCGGTGGACACAACATCTTTGTTGGTATGTGGTGCTGACAATCGAACCCAGGCCGTACGCATGCCAGGCAAGCGCACTACTGCTTGAGCCACATCCCCAGCCCAATTGTATTTAAGATGCTCATCCATCATCCCACATTGTCACCAGACTCTTAATTGGGGTCTGATCCTAGAACGCCTCAGGTAAGAGTATAAAATATAGCCCAGGAGAGTATAAGAGTCACACAAAAATAAAATGTAAATATTTTACTGTATGTTGTTAATAGGAGCCTTAAGGATATATAAGAGAATTTGTTTGAGTCTTCTAGACCAAAGAAGTCAAGACATATTGCTGGATCATCTTTAATGCAGTCACAGGGACGTAATCACCAGAAATGTTAGGGCCAAGGATTTTCCTGAGCCACAGGGAGTGGCTATTAGACTCTCTTTGGTTGATAGACTGAAATCTGGACTCAGTGTTTGCTTAAGTTCAATGACCAATATGATCCTGGAATAATGAAGAGGATAGCGATCAGAAATAAATAAGGTGTTGGATGACGTGTTATGTGACCCCTTCCCTAGCCTCACAGCTGGATCTGGAGGAGAGCCTGGAGCACCAGCCTTCGCCAAGGTCTCGTGGACATGCGTTCAGAAGGCAGCACCAGATCCTCGTGAAACCCACAGCCGCTTTCCTCGGCAGCCTGGGAAGACATTAACAGATGGCATCGTTGAAACGGGCTCCCTGATTTCAGTGAGAATAAGGGGACGCCGAAGTAGAAGAAGCCATATGGTGGAGCAGTGATCAGAACATTCGAATCTGTAAAGATTTTTGACAGTGGTCAATGATTGTGGTATTTATAGATGGGAAAAAATTTGCACCCTCCTAGAATAGTCCCTGTTTCATGTAATGTGAAACTCTTCTTTTCACACTTCATTGGTGCATTGTAGTGGTCCATAATGGTGGGATTTGCTGACACATATTTGAACATGCACACTAAATAACCGTGAACTTTGGCCAATATCATTCCAATATTTTCCTTTTCCTCACCTCCTCTCCTGGTGCCTTTACTCTACTGATCTTCCTTCAACTTTCATGATGAGATTCCCTTCCCAACTTTCCTTCCTTTTCCCCCTCTAGCTTTAATAGAGGAAAAACATACGACCCTTAACTTTCTGAGTTGCTTATTTCCCTTAATGTTCTGAAGATCCATCCATCTTCCAGCATGACATAATTTTGTTCTTATTTATGGCTGAATGAAATTCCAGTGTGCATATACCAGATGTTCTTTATCCATTCGTCCACTGATGTCACCTCGGCTGGTTCATAGGCATGTATGTGTCATTATAGTATGATGATTTCCATCCGCTGTGATAAATACCAAGCATAGGTAAAGCTGGGTCGCAGGGTGGTCCATGGCTACTCCTGAGGAGCCTCCATCCCAATTTCCGTGGTGGTTGTGCTGATTTACATGCCCACCAACAGGGTGAGAGTGCTCCTTTCTCTCCAATTCTCTCCTTGTCACACTCATTTCTGTTTATATTCTTGATGGTTGCCTTTGTCACTGAAGTGAGATGAAATCTCTGGGTAGTCTTGACTTGCAAGTATTTTCATATATTTGTTGGCCATTCACATATTTACTTCTAAGACGTGTCTGTTTAGTTCATTTAGTTTCCATTTGGTAATTGGGTTATTTTATAATTGGGTTATTTTATAATTGTGGGTTTGATGTTAAGTTTTTGAAGTTCTTTATTAATATTCTGAATATTCATCCTCTTTTAGAAGAGCCCCTTATAAAGGTTTTCTACCTTTCAATAGGTTATTTTTTCATATTCTAATTGTCTCCATTGCTGTGGAAAACCTTCTTAATTTAATGCCAACCTATTAGCTAACTTTTGGTGTTATCTCCTGAGCTTTGGCAACTTATTGAGAAAGTCATTGCCTCTGCCTGTAGGTTGGAGTACTGACTTTGTTTTTTCCTAGAAACTGCATAATTTCTGGTCTAGTGGCTGGGTCTTTAATGCATTTTGAGTTGATTTTTGCAGTGTGAGAAATAGTTCAGGTCTCATTCTTCTGCATTTGGACAGGGGTGTACAAGGACTGTTTCAGAGAGTAGATGTTAAAGACTGGGGTTCAGAAGAACTGTTGCAGAGAGCAGAAGTTGGAGACTGAGGTGCACAAAGACTGTTACAGAAAGCAAGTTTGTAAACTGGGGTGCACAAGGATCATTGAAGAGAGCAGTTTTCAGACTGAGGTTCAGAAGGACTTTTGCAGAGAGCAGATGTTGGAGACTGGGGTTCAGGAAGACTTTTGCAGAGAGCAGAGGTTTGAGACAAGTGTGCAAAAGGATGGTTGCAGACAGCAGAGGTTAGAGACTGGGGTGCAGAAGGACCACTGCAGAGGTCAGAGTTTAAGAACTCTGGTGCAGAAGAATTGTTACAGAGAACAGAAGTTGAAGACTGGAGAGCAGAAGGACCGTTGCAGAGAGCAGAGTTTGGAGACTGGGATTTAGAAAGACTGTTGAGAGAGTAGAGGTTGAAGACTGTGGTGCAGAAGGCCTGTTACAGAGCGCAGAGGTTTGAGACTGGGTTGCAGAAGTCCTGTTTCAGAGAGCAGAAGTTTGAGACTGTTGTGCAGAAGGATTGTTACAGAGAGCATAGTTTGGAGACTTTAATGCAGAAGTATCTTACTGAGAGCAGAGGGAGGAGACTGAGGTTGAGAAGGACTGTTACAGAGAGCAGAGGAAGGAGACTGGGGTGCAGGGCGGTCGTTGCAGAGAACCAAGATTTCAGACTGAGGTGCAGAAGGACTTTTCAGAGAGCCGGTTTTGGAGACTGGGGTGCAGAATGACTGTTGCAGAGAGCTGAGGTTGGAGAGTGGGGTGAAGAAGGATCATTGCAGAGAGCAGAGGTTGGAGACTTGTGTGTAGAAGGACTGTTATGAAGAGCAGAGTTTGGAGACTTGGTTGCAGAAGGATCTAACAGAAAGCAGAGTTTGGAGACTGAGGTGCATAAGTACTGTAACAGAGAGCATAGTAAGGAGACTGTGGTGCAGAAGGACTGATACAGAAAGCAGAGGTTGGAGACTAGGGTGCAGAAAGACCATTACACAGTGCAGAAGTTGGAGACTGCGGTACAGAAGAACTGTTACAAAGAGCAGAAATTGAAAATAGAGGAAAAGAAGGACTGTTTCAGAGAACAGAGTTTGGAGACAGGGTTGCAGCAGGACCGTTGAAGAAAGCAGAGGTTTGAGACTGGGTTGGAGAAGGAATGTTACAGACAGCAGAGTTTGAAAACTGCGGTGCAGAAGGACCTTCCAGAGAATGGAGGTTGGAGACTGGGGTGCAGAAAAAGTGTTAAGGAGAGGAGCCGTTGGAGACTGAGGTGCAGAAGGATCGTTGCAGAGAGCAGAGGCTGGAGACTGAGGTGCAGAAAAACTCTTAAAGAGAGCAGAGGTTAGAGAGTGACGTTCAAAAGGATCGTTGAAGAGAACAGAAGTTGGAGACTGATTTGTAGAAGAATTGTTGCAGAGAGCAGAGGTGGAGACTGGGCTGAAGAAGGATCGTTACAGAGAGCAGATGTAGGAGACTTGGGTGCAGAAGGACTGTTACAGATAGAACAGGTTGGATACTAGGGTGTAGAAGGAATGTTGCAGAAAGGAGAGGTTGGAGACTGGGGTGCAGAAGGACTGTTGCAGAGTGCAGAGTTTCGAGACTGAGATGCAGAAGGACTGTTACACAGAGAAGAAGTTGGAGACTGGGGTGAAGAATTATGATACAGAAAGCTGAGGTGGAAGATTGGGGTGCAAAAGGACCGTTACAGAGAGCAGAGGTTGGAGACTGGCGTGCAGAAGATCTGTTTCAGAGAGCAGAGTTTAGAGACAGGGGTGCAAAGGCCTGCTACAGACAGCAGAGGTTGGAGACTGGGTTGCAGAAGGACTGTTATAGAGAGCAGAGTTTTGAAGCTGGGTTGCAGAAGGACTGTTATAGAGAGCAGAGTTTTGAGGCTAGGTTGCAGAAAGATCTTACAGAGAGCAGAGGTTGGTGACTGAGGTGGAGAACGACAGTTACAGAGAGCAGTGGTTGGAGACTGAGGTGCAGAAGGATGGAAACAGAGAGCAGAGTTTGGTGACTGAGGTACAGAAGGATTGTTACAGAAAGCAGAGGTTAGAAATTGGCGTGCAGAGGGACCTTACAGAGAGCAGAGGTTGGAGACTTTGGTACAAAAAGACTGTAATGGAGAGCAGATGTCGGAGAATATGGTGCAGAAGGACTGTTACAAAGAGCAGAGGTTGGAGACTGGCGTGCAGAACGACTGTTACACATAGCAGAGTTTAAAGACTGGGGTGTAGAAGGACTGTTGCAGAGAGCAGAGGTTGGAGACTTGGGAGCAGAAGGACTGTTGCAGAGAGCATAATTTGGAGTCTGAGGAGCAGAAGGACTGTTAAAGTGACCAGAGTTTGGAGACTGGGGTGCAGAAGGACTGTTGCAGGGAGCAGGTGTTGGAGACTTGGGTGCAGAAGAACTTTTGCAGAGAGTAGAATTTTGAGACTGCGGTGCAGAAGGGCTGTTTCAGATAGTAGAGGTTGAACACTGGTGTGCAGAAGGACTGATACAGAAAGCAGAGGTTGGAAACTGAGGTTCAGAAGGTCCATTACAAAAAGTAGAGTTTGGAGACTGCAATAGAGGAGGACTTTTACAGAGAGCAGAGTTCAAAGACTAGGGTGAAAAAGGACTGATACAGAGAGCAGAGTTTGGAGACTGGGGTGCAGAAGGCCTGTTACAGAGAGCAGAGTTTGGAGATTGGGTACAGAAGGGATGTTACAAAGAGCAGAGTTTGGAGACTGGGTTGCAGAAGAATATTACGTAGAGCAGAGTTTGGAGACTGCGGTGCAGAAGAATTGTTACAGAGAGCAGAGGTTGGCGACTTGGGTGAAGTAGGATTATTGCAGAGAGTAGAAGTTGTAGACTCTTCTGCAGAAGGATCATTGCAGAGAGCAGAGGTTGGAAACTTGGGTGCAGAAAGACGGTTGCAGAGAGCAGATGTTGGAGACTGAGATGCAGAAGGATCGTTGCAGAGCAGAGATTGGAAACTGGGTTGCAGATGGACTGTTACACAGAGGAGAGGTTGAAGACTAAAGTGTAGATGGGCTGTTGCAGAGAGCACAGTTTGGAGACTGGAGTGCAGAAGGACTGTTATAGACAGCAGATTTTGGAGACTGAGATGCAGAAGGACTGTTACAGAAAACAGAGGTTGGAGACTGGAGTGCAGAAAGACTGATACAGAAAGCAGAGGTTGGAGACTTGGGTCCAGAATGAACCTTACAGACAGTAGAGGTTGGAGACTGCAGTACATAAGGACTGTTACAAAGAGCAGAGGTTGGAGACCAGGGTACAGAAGGACTCATGCAGAGAGCAGATTTTGGAGATCGGGATGCAGAAGGACTGTTTCAGAGAGTAGATTTTAAAGAATGGGTTGCAGAAGAAGTGTTTCAGAGAGCAGAAGTCAAAGACTTGGGTGCAGAAGGATTGTTGCAGGGAACAGATGTTGGAGACTGGGGTAGAGAAGAACAGTTACAGAGATTAGAGTTTTGAGATTGGGGTGCAGAGTATCATACAGATAGCAGAGTTTGGAGAGTAGAGTACAGACGAACTGTTGCACAGAGCAGAGGTTGGAGACTTGGGTGCAAAAGGACTGTTACAGAGAGTAGAGTTTGGAGACTGGGTGGCAGTAGGATCTTACATAGAAAAGAGGTTGGAGACTGAGGTGCAGAAGAAATGTTACTGAGAGCAATGGTTGGAGACTTGGGTGCAGAAGCATTTTTGCAGAAAGCAGAGGTTGGAGACTGAGGTGCAGAAGGATTGTTACAGTGAGCAGAGGTTGGAGATTGGGGTGAAGAAGGACTGTTACGGAGATCAGAGTTTGGAGACTGGGGTGCAGAGGGATCGTTCATAGCGTAGAGGATGGAGACGGCGGTGCAGACGAACTGTTGCACAGAGCAGAGATTTGAGACTGGGGTACAGAAGGACTGTTACAGTGAGCAAAGTTTGGAGACTGGGTGGCAGAAAGACTTCACATAAAGCAGAGGTTGGAGACTGAGGTGCAGAAGAAATGATACCCAGAGCAGAGTTTGTAGTCTGGGGTGCAGAAGGCCTGTTGCCGAGAACAGACGTTTGAGACTGTCGTGCAGAAGGACCGTTTCAGAGAGCAGACGTTGGAGATGGTATAGAGAAGGAACGTTACAGAGAGCAGAGTTTGGAGACTGAGTTGCAGAAGGACTGTTACAGAGAGCAGAGGTTGGAGACTGGGGTGCAGAAGGACTATTATATAGAGCAGAGTTTGGAGACAGGGTTGCAGCAGGATCTTACAGAGAGCAGAGGTTGGAGACTGAGGTTGAACAGGACTGTTACAGAGAGCTGAGTTTAGAGACTGGGGTGCAGAATAATCGTTGCAGAGATCCGAGTTTTTACACTGAGGTTAAGAAGGACTGTGGAGATAACAAAGGTTGGAGACTGGGGTGCAGTAGCATCTATGTAGACAGCAGAGGATTGAGACTGGGGTGCAGAAGGACTGTTACAGAGAACAGAGTTTAAAGATTGCGGTGCAGAAGGCCGGTTACAGAGAGCAGAGTTTGGTGATGGGATGCAGAACTAATGTTACAGAGGGCAGACTTTGAAGACTGGGTTGCAGAAGGATCATACAGAGAGCAGAGGTTGGAGACTGAGGTGCAGAAGGACTGTTACAGAGAGTAGAGGTTAGAGACTGAGGTGCAAAAGGAACTTTGCAGAGACCAGAGGTGGAGACAGAGGTGCAGAAGGATTGTTACAGAGAGCAGAGGTTGGAGACTGGGGTGCAGAAGGACTGTTGCAGATAGCAGAGGTTGGAGAATGGGGTGAAAAAGGACTGTTGCAGGGAGAAGGTGTTGGAGACTTGTTTGCAAAATGACTGTAGCAGAGAGGAAAATTTGGAGACAGTACTGCATAAGGACTGTTACAGAGAATAGAGCTTTGAGACTGGGGTTCAGAAGGACTGATACAGAAAGCAAAAGTTGGAGACTGGGGTGCAGAAGGACTGTTGCAGAGAGCAGAGGTTGGAGACTGGGGTGCAGAAGGACTGTTATATAGGGCAGAGTTTGGAGACAGGGTTGCAGCAGGATCTTACAGAGAGCAGAGGTTGGAGACTGAGGTTGAACAGGACTGTTACAGAGAGCAGAGTTTAGAGACTGGGGTGCAGAATAATCGTTGCAGAGATCCGAGTTTTTACACTGAGGTTAAGAAGGACTGTGGGAGATTACAGAGGTTGGAAACTGGGGTGCAGAAGCATCTTTGTAGAGAGCAGAGTTTCGAGACTGGGGTGCAGAAGGACTGTTACAGAGAACAGAGGTTCAAAACTGTGGTGCGGAAGGCCTGTTACAGGGAGCAGAGTTTGGTGAAGAGATGCAGAATGAATGTTACAGAGGGCAGAGTTTGGAGACTGGGTTGCAGAAGGATCATACAGAGAGCAGAGGTTGGAGACTGACGTGCAGAAGGACTGTTACAAAGAGTAGAGGTTGGAGACTGAGGTGCAGAAGGAACATTGCAGAGAGCAGAGGTGGAGACAGAGGTGCAGCAGGATTGTTACAGAGAGCAGAGGTTGGAGACTGGGATGCAGAAGGACTGTTGCAGATAGCAGAGTTTGGAGAATGGGGTGAAAAAGGACTGTTGCAGGGAGCAGGTGTTGGAGACTTGTTTGCAGAATGACTGTTGCAGAGAGGTGAATTTGGAGACTGTGGTGCATAAGGACTGTTACAGAGAGCTGAGGTTTGAGACTGGGGTTCAGAAGGACTGATACAGAAAGCAGAGTTTGGAGACTGGGGTGCAGAGGGACCGTTGCAGAGAGCAAAGTTTGGAGACTGCAATACACGAGGACTGTTACAGAGAGCAGAGCTTGGAGAATGGTTTATAGAAGAACTGTTTTAGAGTGCAGATGTTGGAGACTGGGGTTCAGAAGAACTGTTGTAGGGAGCAGAGTTTGGAGACTGGGTTGCCAAAGAACTTTCACAGATGCAGAGGTTGGAGACTGAGGTGCAGAAAGAATGTTACAGAGAGAAAAGTTTTGAGACTGGGGTGCAGAAGGACCGGTACAGAGATCAGAGGTTGGAGTCTGTGGTACAGAAGGACTGTTGCATAGAGCAGAGGTTAGAGAATTGGTTGCTGAAGGACTTATACAGAGAGCAGAGGTTAGAGAATGGGGTGCAGAAGTAAGGTTGCAGAGTTCAGGGGTTTGAGACAGAGGTACAAAAGTACTGTTACAGAGAGCAGAGGTTGGAAACCATGGTTCAGAAAACCTTACACAGAAAGCAGAGGTTTGAGACTGGGGTGCAGAAGTACCGTTACAGAGAGAAGAGGTTGGAGACTGCGGTACAGAAAGACTGTCACAGAGAGCAGAGGGTTGAGACTTGGGTGTAGAAAGACTGTTGCAAAGAACAGATGTTGGAGACTGGGTTGCAGCAGGACCGTTGAAAAAAGCAGAGGTTTTAGACTGAGTTGGAGAAGGAATGTTAGAGAGAGCAGAGTTTGGAAACTGCGGTGCAGAAGGACCTTCCAGAGAACAGAGGTTAGAGACTGGGGTGCAGAAGGATCATTGCAGAGAGCAGATGTTGGAGACTTGGGTGCAAAAGGACGGTTGCAGAAAGCAGATGTTGGAGACTGGGATGCAGAAGGATCGTTGCAGAGAGCAGAGATTGGAAACTGGGTTGCAGAAGGACTGTTACACAGAGCAGAGTTTGAAGACTAGAGTGTAGATGGGCTGTTGCAAAGAGCACAGTTTCGAGACTGGGGTGCAGAAGGACTGTTATACATAGCAGATTTTTGAGACTGAGATGCAGAAGGACTGTTACAGAAAGCAGAGGTTGGAGACTGGAGTGCAGAAAGGCTGATACAGAAATCAGAGGTTGGAGACTTGGGTCCAGAATGAACCTTACAGACAGCAGAGGTTGGAGACTGCAGTACATAAGGACTGTTACAAAAAGGAGAGGTTGGAGACCAGGGTACAGAAGGACTGTTGCAGAGAGCAGCGGTTGGAAATCGGGATGCAGAAGGACTGTTTGAGAGAGTAGATTTTAAAGAATGGGGTGCAGATGAAGTGTTTCAGAGAGCAGAAGTCAAAGACTTGGGTGCAGAAGGATTGTTGCATGGAGCAGAGGTTGGAGACTGGGGTGAAGAAGAACTGTTTCAGAGATCAGAGTTTTGAGATTGGGGTGCAGAGTATCATACAGATAGCAGAGTTTGGAGAGTCGAGTACAGACGAACTGTTGCACAGAGCAGAGGTTGGAGACTTGGGTGCAAAAGGACTGTTACAGAGAGTAGAGTTTGGAGACTGGGTGGCAGTAGGATCTTACATAGAGAAGAGGTAGGAGACTGAGGTGCAGAAGAAATGTTACTGAGAGCAATGGTTGGAGACTTGGGTGCAGAAGCATTTTTGCAGAAAGCAGAGGTTGGAGACTGAGGTGCAGAAGGATTGTTACAGTGAGCAGAGGTTGGAGATTGGGGTGAAAAAGGACTGTTACGAAGATCAGAGTTTGGAGACTGGGGTGCAGAAGGATCTTTCACAGCGCAGAGGATTGAGACTGCGGTGCAGACGAACTGTTGCACAGAGCAGAGGTTTGAGACTGGGGTGCATAAGGAGTGTTACAGAGAGCAGAGTTTGGAGACTGGGTCGCAAAAAGACCTTACATAAAGCAGAGGTTGGAGACTGAGGTGCAGAAGAAATCATACCCAGAGCAGAGTTTGTAGACTGGTGTGAAGAAGGACTGTTGCTGAGAACAGACGTTTGAGACTGTCATGCAGAAGGACCGTTTCAGAGAGCAGAGGTTGGAGACGGTATAGAGAAGGAACGTTACAGAGAGCAGAGGTTGGAGACTGGGGTGCAGAAGGACTGTTATATAGGGCAGAGTTTGGAGACAGGGTTGCAGCAGGATCTTACAGAGAGCAGAGGTTGGAGACTGAGGTTGAACAGGACTGTTACAGAGAGCAGAGTTTAGAGACTGGGGTGCAGAATAATCGTTGCAGAGATCCGAGTTTTTACACTGAGGTTAAGAAGGACTGTGGGAGATTACAGAGGTTGGAAACTGGGGTGCAGAAGCATCTTTGTAGAGAGCAGAGTTTCGAGACTGGGGTGCAGAAGGACTGTTACAGAGAACAGAGGTTCAAAACTGTGGTGCGGAAGGCCTGTTACAGGGAGCAGAGTTTGGTGAAGAGATGCAGAATGAATGTTACAGAGGGCAGAGTTTGGAGACTGGGTTGCAGAAGGATCATACAGAGAGCAGAGGTTGGAGACTGACGTGCAGAAGGACTGTTACAAAGAGTAGAGGTTGGAGACTGAGGTGCAGAAGGAACATTGCAGAGAGCAGAGGTGGAGACAGAGGTGCAGAAGGATTGTTACAGAGAGCAGAGGTTGGAGACTGGGATGCAGAAGGACTGTTGCAGATAGCAGAGGTTAGAGAATGGGGTGAAAAAGGACTGTTGCAGGGAGCAGGTGTTGGAGACTTGTTTGCAGAATGACTGTTGCAGAGAGGTGAATTTGGAGACTGTGGTGCATAAGGACTGTTACAGAGAGCTGAGGTTTGAGACTGGGGTTTAGAAGGACTGATACAGAAAGCAGAGTTTGGAGACTGGGGTGCAGAAGGACCGTTGCAGAGAGCAGAGTTTGGAGACTGCAATACACGAGGACTGTTACAGAGAGCAGAGCTTGGAGAATGGTTTATAGAAGAACTGTTTTAGAGTGCAGATGTTGGAGACTGGGGTTCAGAAGAACTGTTGCAGGGAGCAGAGTTTGGAGACTGGGTTGCCGAAGAACTTTCACAGATGCAGAGGTTGGAGACTGAGGTGCAGAAAGAATGTTACAGAGAGAAAAGTTTTGAGACTGGGGTGCAGAAGGACCGGTACAGAGATCAGAGGTTGGAGTCTGTGGTACAGAAGGACTGTTGCATAGAACAGAGGTTAGAGAATTGGGTGCTGAAGGACTTATACAGAGAGCAGAGGTTAGAGAATGGGGTGCAGAAGTAAGGTTGCAGAGTTCAGAGGTTTGAGACAGAGGTACCAAAGTACTGTTACAGAGAGCAGAGGTTGGAAACCATGGTTCAGAAAACCTTACACATAAAGCAGAGGTTTGAGACTGGGGTGCAGAAGGACCGTTACAGGGAGAAGATGTTAAAGACTATAGTACAGAAAGACTGTCACAGAGAGCAGAGGGTTGAGACTTGGGAGTATAAAGACTGTTTCAGAGAACAGATGTTGGAGACTGGGTTGCAGCAGGACCGTTGAAGAAAGCAGAGGTTTTAGACTGAGTTGGAGAAGGAATGTTACAGAGAGCAGAGTTTGAAAACTTGGGTTCAGAACGACCTTACAGAGAACAGAGGTTGGAGACTGCGGTGCAGAAGGAGTGTTAAGGAGAGGAGACTTTGGAGACTGGGGTGCAGAAAGACACTTGCAGAGAGCAGATTTTGAAGAATGCGGTGCATAAGGATCGTTTCAGAGAGAAGAGGTTGGAGACAAGGGTGCAGAAGGACGTTTGCAGAGAGCAGAGGTTGCATTCTTAGATGAAGAAAAACAGTTACAGAGAGCAGAGGTTGGAGACTCGGGTGCAGAAGGATTGATGAAGAGAGCAGAAGTTGGTGACTGAGTCGCAGAAGAATCCTTGAAGAGAGCAGAGGTGGAGACTGGGCTGCAGAAGGATCGTTACAGAGAGAAAAGGTGGGAGACTGCGGTGCAGAAGGACTGTTACAGAGAGCCCAGGTTGGAGACTGGGGTGCAGAAGCAATGTTGCAGAAAGCAGATGTTGGAGACTGGGGTGCAGAAGGACTGTTGCACAGAGCAGACGTTGGAGACTGAGATGCAGAAGGACTGTTACACAGAGCAGACGTTTGAGACTGGGGTGAAGAATTATGATACAGAAAACAGAGATGTGAGACTGGGGTGCAGAAGGACCGTTACAAAGAGCAGAGGTTGAAGACTGGCATGCAGAAGGATTGTTTCAGAGCGCAGAGTTTGGAGACTGGGGTGCAGAAGGACTGTTAGAGAGAGCAGACTCTTGAGGCTGGGTTGCAGTAGGATCTTACAGAGAGCAATGGTTGGTGACTGTGGTGCAGGACGAATAATACAGAGAGCAGTGATTGGAGACTGAGGTGCAGAAGGATAGTGCAGAGAGCAGAGGTTTCAGACTGAGGTGCAGAAGGACTGTTACAGAAAGCAGAGGTTGCAAATTGGGGTACAGAGAAACCGTTATAGATAGCAGAGGTTGGAGACTGCGGTATATAAAGACTGTAACAGAGAGCAGAGGTTGAAGTATATGGGGCAGAAGGACTGTTATAGAGAGCAGAGGTTGAAGACTGGGGTGCAGAAGAATTGTTACAGAGAGCAGAGGTTGAAGACTGGGGTGTAGAAAGACTGTTGCAGAGAGCAGAGGTTGGAGACTTGGGTGAAGAAGGACTGTTGCAGAGAGCAGAATTTGGAGACAGAGGTTTAGAAGGACAGTTGAGCAGAGGAGACTTTGGAGACTAGGGTGCAGAATGATCGTTGCAGAGAGCAGAGGTTGGAGACTGAGGTGCAAAAAGAGTGTTACAGAGAGCAGAGGTTGGAGACTGGGGTGCAGAACGCCTGTTACGGAGAGCAGAGTGTAGAGAAGGACTCCAGAATAACTGCTACAGATCACAGAGTTTGGAGACTGGGTTGAAAAAAAATCTAACAGAGAGCAGATGTTGGGGACCCAGGTGCAGAAGGAGTGTTACAGTGAGTAGAGGTTGGAGACTGAGGTTCAAAAGGATCGTAGCAGAGAACAGCGTTTTAAGACTGAGGTGCAGAAGGACTGTTGCAGAGACCACAGGTTGGAGACTGGGGTGCAGAAGGACTGTTGCAGACAGCAGAGGTTGGAGACTGGGGTGCAGAAGGCTTGTTGTAGAGAACGGAATTAGGAGACTGGGGTGCAGAAGGCCTGTTACGGAGAGGAGAGTTCAAAGAAGGGGTTCAGAAGGTCTGTTAGAGAGGGCAGAGTTGAGAGACTGGGTTGCAGAAGGATCTTACAGAGAGCAGATGTTGGAGACTGAGGTGTAGAATGATCGTTGCAGAGAGAAGAGGTTGGAGACTGGGGTGCAGAAGGCCTGTTACAGACAGCAGAGGTTTAAGACTGGGGTGCAGAATGACTGTTATAAAGAGCAGAGTTAGCGACTGAGTGGCAGAAGGTTCTTACAAACAGCAGCGTTTGGAGACTGAGGTGCAGAGGACTGTTACAGAGAGCAGTGTCTGGAGACGGGAATTCAGATGGATCCTGCCGAGCGAAGAGGTTTCAGACTGAGGTGTAGATCGACTGTTATAGAGAGCAGAGGTTGGAGACTGAGGTGCAGAAGGACTGTATAGGGGAGCAAATTTTGCAGACTGTGTTGCAGAAGGATCTTACATTGAGCAGAGTTTGGAAACTGAGGTGCAGAAGGACTGTTACAGAGAGCGGATGTTGATGTCTGGGGTGCAGAAGGATTGTTGCAGAGAGCAAAATTTTCAGATTGAGGTGCAGAAGGACTTTTGCAGAGAGCAGATGTTGGAGACTGGGGTGTAGAAGTTTCGTTGCAGAGAGTAGAACTTGGAGACTGCAGTACAGAAGGACTGTTGCAGAGAGCAGAGGTTGGGGACTAGGGTATCCAAAAACTTTTTCAGAAAGCAGATGTTGGAAACTCTTGTTCAGAAGGACTGTTGCAGGGAGCAGAAGATGGAGAATGGGATGCAGAAGGACCTTTGCAGAGAGCAGTGGTTGGAGACTGAGGTACATAAAAAGGGACAAAGAAAGCAGAGGTTGGAGACTGGCTTGCAAAAGGACCTTTACAGAGAGCAGATTTTGGAGACTGTGGTACAGAAGGACTGTTACAGAGAGCAGAGTTTAGAGACTGGGGAGCAGAAGGAGTTTTGCAGAGTACAGAGATTGGAGACTGTGGTGCAGCAGGACTCTTTCAGAAAGCAGAGTTTGGAGACTGGTGTGGAGAAGGAATATTACAGAGAGAAGAGTTTAAAAACTGTGGTCAGAAGGATCTTTCAGAGAGCAGATGTTGGAGACTGGGGTTCAGAAGGATCGTTGCAGAGAGCAGAGTTTGGACACTGGGGTGCAGAAGGACTGTTGCAGAGAGCAGATGTTGGAGATTGGGGTGCAGAAGGACTGTTTAGAGAGCAGATGTTGGATACTGGGTTGCAAAAGGAATATTTCAGAGAGCAGAGGTTGAAGACTGAGGTGGAGAAAGACAGTTACAGAGAACAGAGTTTGGAGACTGTGGTGCAGAAGGACTGTTAAAGAGAGCAGAGGTTTAAGACTGAGGTACGGAAGGATCATTGCAGAGAGCAGAGTTGGAGACTGGGATGCAGAAGCACGGTTACACAGAGCACACGTTGCAGACTGGGGTGCAGAAGGAATTTTGCAGACACCAGAGGTTGTAGACTGGGGTGCATAAGGACTGTTGCAGATAGCAGAGTTTGGATATGAGGTGCAGAAAGACTGTTACAGAGAGCAGAGGTTTTAGACTGGGGTGCAGAAGAACTGATACAGAAAGCAGAGGTTAGAGATTGGGGTGCAGAAGGACTGTTTCAGAGAGAAGAGTTTGGAGACTGTGGTACAGAAGGACTGTTACAGAGAGTAGAGTTTGGCGACTGGGGTGCAGAAAGAGTGTTGCAAAGAACATAGTTTGGAGACTGAGGTGCAGAAAGACTGTTTCAGAGAGCAGAGTTTTTAGAAAGGTTGTAGAAGGATGTTACAGAGAGCAGAGGTTGGAGACTGTGGTGCAGAAGGATTGTTATAGAGAACAAACTTTGGAGACTGGGGTGCAGAAGGCCTGTTATGGAGAAGAGAGTTGGAGAAGGCGTGCAGAATGACTGTTACAGAGGGCAGAGTTTGGAGACTGGGTTGCAGAAGAAACTTACAGAGAGCAGATGTTGAAGAGTGAGGTGAAGAGGGACTGTAACAGAGAGTAGAGGTTGGAGACTGAGGCACAGAAATATTGTTACAGAGGGCAGAGTTTGGAGACTGGGGTGCAGAAGGACTATTGAAGGTACCAGAGGTTGGAGACTGAGGTGTAGAAGGACTGTTTCAGAAACCAGAAGTTGGAATCTGGGTTGCTGAAGGACTGTTGCCGAGTGCAGATGTAGAAGACTGTGATGGAGAAGGACTGTAACAAAGAGCAGAGGTTTGCGACTGGGGTGCAGAAGGACGGATAAAGAGAGCAGAGTTTGGAGACTGGGGTATAGAAGGACTGGTAAAGAGAACAGAGTTCGGAGACAGAGGTGCAGAAGGCCTGTTACAGAGAGCAGAGTTTGGAGACAGGGGTGCAGTAGGGCTGTTACTGAGAGCAGAGATTGGAGACTGGGGTACAGAAGGATTGTTGGAGACAGCAGAGTTTCCAGACTCAGGTGCAGAAGGACTGTTGCAGAGATCAGCTGTTGGAGACTTGGTTGCAAAAGGACTGTTACAGAGAGGAGATGTTGGAGACTCGGATGGAGAGGGATCGTTGCAGAGAGGAAAGGTTGGACACTGGGGTACAGAAAGATTGTTACACAGAGCAGAGGTTGAAGACTGAGGTGAAGAAGGACTGTTACAGAGAGCAGATATGGGAGACAGGGGTGCAGGACTGATACAGAGCCCAAGTTGGAGACTGAGGTACAGAAGGATTGTTACAGAGAGCAGATGTTGAAGATTTGGGTGCACATGGACTCTTGAAGCGAGCAGAGGTTGGAGACTGGGGTGCAGAGGGATCGTTGCAGAGAGCAAAGGTTGGAGACTGGGGTGCAGAAGGACTGATATAGAGAGCAGAGGTTGGAGACTGGGGTGCAGAAGGTCTTTTACAGAGAGCAGAGTTTGGAGAGTGAGGTGCAGAAGAACTGTTACAGAGAGCAGAGTTTGAAGACTGGGTTGCAGAAGGATCTTACATAGAGTAGAGGTTGGAGACTGAGCTGTACAAGCACAGTTACACAGAGTAGAGGTTGGAGACTCAGGTGCAGAAGGACCATTGCAGAGATCAGAGGTTGGAGACTGAGGTTCAGAGGATTGTTACCGAGAGCAGAGTTTGGAGCCTGGGGTCTATAAAGACTGTAACAGAGAGAAGAGGTTTGAGAGTAAGGTGCAGAGGGACAGTTACACAGAGCACAGTTTGGAGACTGGGGTGGAGAAGGTCTGATACGGAAAGCAGAGGTTGGAGAATGCAGTATAGAAGGACTGTTATAGAGAGCAGAGTTTGGAGACTGGGGTGGAGAAGGACTGCTACAGAGAGCAAATTTTGGAGACTGGGGTGCAAAATGACTGTTGCAGAGAGCAGAGGAAGGAGACTGGGTTGCAGAAGGACTATTGCAGAGAGCAGAGGTTGCAGACTGAGTTGCAGAAGGACTGTTACAGAGGACAGAGTTTTGAGATTGTGGTGCAAAACGACTGATACAGAAAGCAGAGGTTAGATACTGGGGTGCATAAGGACCCTTACGGAGAACAGCGGTTGGAGACTGCCGTACAGAAGGACTGTTATAGAGAGCATAGGTTTGAGACTGGGGTGCAAAAGAACTGATGTAGAAAGAATAGGTTGGAGACTGGAGTGCTGATGGATCGTTGGGGCGAGCAGAGTATGGAGACTTGGGTGGAGAAGGACTGTTGCAGAGAGCAGAGGTTGGAGACTGGGGTGTAGAAAGACTTTTGCAGGGAACAGACGTTGGAGACTGGGGTGCAGAAGGATCGTTGGTGGGAGCAGAGTATGGACACTGGCGTGTAGAAGGACTGTAGCAGAGAGCAGATGTTGGAGACTGGGGTGCAAAATGACTGTTGCAAAGAGTAGAGGTTGGAGATTGGGTCCAGAAGGACTGTAGCAGAGAACATAGGTTGGAGAATGAGGTGAAAAAGGACTGTTGCAGGGAGCAGGTGTTGGATACTTGTTTGCATAATGACTGTAGCAGAGAGGAAAATTTAGAGACAGTGCTGCAAAAGGACTCTTACAGAGAGCAGAGGTTGGAGACTGGGGTGCAGAAGGACTGTTATATAGAGCAGAGTTTGGAGACAGGGTTGCAGCAGGATCTTACAGAGAGCAGAGGTTGGAGACTGAGGTTTAACAGAACTGTTACAGAGAGTAGAGTC
The DNA here is from genome assembly GCF_052094955.1 of Ictidomys tridecemlineatus. Classification (NCBI taxonomy): domain Eukaryota; kingdom Metazoa; phylum Chordata; class Mammalia; order Rodentia; family Sciuridae; genus Ictidomys; species Ictidomys tridecemlineatus. The sequence continues at coordinate 107,834 of NW_027525201.1, forward strand.
TAGAAACTGGGGTGCAGAATAATCGTTACAGAGATCCTAGTTTTCACACTGAGGTTAAGAAGAACTGTAGAAGATTACAGAGGTTGGAAACTGGGGTGCAGAACGACTGTTACAAAGAGCATAGCTTCGAGACTGTGTTGCAGAATTCCTGTTACAGAGAGCTGAGGTAGGAAACTGTTGTGCAGAAGGACTGTTTCAGAGAGCTTAGTTTGGAGACTGGGTTGCAGAAGGGTCTTACAGAGAGCAGAGGTAGGAGGTTGAGATGCAAAAGGATCATTGCAGAGAGAAGAGTTTTCCGACTGAGTTGCAGAAGGACTGTTTCAGAGAACAGATGTTGGAGACTTGTGTGCAGAAGGACTGTTACAGAGAGCAGGGGTTGGAGACTGGGGTTCAGATGGATCTTACAGAGAGCAGAGTTTAGAGACTGGGATGCAAAAGGACTGTGGCAGAGCGCAGATGTTTGAGACTGGAGTGGAGAAGAATTGTTGCAGAGAGAAGAGATTGGAGACTGGGGTGCAGAAGGCCTGTTACAGAGAGAAGAGGTTGGAAACCAGGTTGCAGAAGTCCTGTTGCAAAGAGCAGTGTTTGGAGACTGTTGTGCAGCAGGACTGTTACAGAGTGCAGAGTTTAACGACTAAGTTGCAGAAGGATCTTAGAGAGAGCAGACTTGTGAGACTGAGGTGCAGCAGGACTGTTACACAGAGCAGAGGTAGAAGACTGGGGTGCAGAAGGGTCCTTGCAGAGAGCAGAGTTTTCAGACTGAAGATCATAAGAACTGTTGCAGAGAGCAGATGTTTAAGACCGGGGCACAGAAGAATTGTTACAGAGAGCAGAGGTTGGAGACTGGAGTGCATAAAGATCTGACAGCGAGCAGAATGACTGTTACAGAGAGCAGCGTTTGGAGACAGGGTTGTAGTAGGGTCTTACAGAGAGAAGATGTATGAGACTGAGATGTAGAAGGATCGTTGCAGAGAGCAGAGTTTTAGACTGAGTTGCAGAAGGACTCTTGCAGAGAAAAGATGTTGGAGACTGGTGTGCAGAAGGACTGTTGCAGAGAGCAGAGGAAGGAGACTGGGGTGAAGAAGGATCGGTGCAGAGAGCAGAGGTTGAAGACTGGTGTGCAGAAGTACAGTTACAGAGAGCAGAGTTTGAAGACTGGGTTGGAGAAGGATCCTACAGAGGTTGAAGAATGAGGTGCAGAAAGACTGTTACAGAGAGTATATGTTGGAGACTGAGGTGCAGAAGTAACGTTGAGGAGTACAGAGTTTTGAGATTGAGGTGCAGAAGGATTGTTACAGAGAGCAAAGGTTGGAGAGTGGGGTGCAAAAAGACTGTAGCAGATAGTGGATTTTGGAGTCTGTGGTGCATAAGGACTGTTGCAGAGAGCAGAGGTTGGAGACTGAGGTACAGAAGGACTGTTATAGAGAGCAGAGGTTGGAGACTGGGGTGCAGAAAAACTTACACAGAAAGCAGAGATTGGAGTCTTGGGTGCAGAAAGACCGTTACAGAGAGCAGAGGTTGGATTCTGCAGTACAGGAGGACTGTTACAGAGTGCAGAGTTTGGAGACTGGGGTTCAGAAGGACTGTAAAAGAGAGTAGACGTTGGTAACTAGGGTCCTGTAGGAATGTTGCAGAGAGCAGAGTTTGCAGACTGGGGTGCAGAAGAACTGTTGGGGAGAGCAGAGGTTGGAGACTGAGGTGCAGAAGGACTGTTGTAGAGATCAGAGGTTGGAGACTGGGGTGCAGTAGGATCATTGCAATGAGCACAGGTTAAAAACTGGGGTGCAGAAGGATCGTTGCAGAGAGCAGAGGTTGGAGACTTGGTTGCAGAGGGCCTGCTACAGAGAGCAGATTTGGAGACTGGCATGCTGAAGGCCTGTTACAGAGAGAAGAGGTTAAAGACTAGGGTGCAGAAGGACTGTTGTAGAGATCAGAGGTTGGAGACTGAGGTTCAGTAGGATCATTGAAGAGAGCAGAGGTTAAAGACTGGGGTGCAGAAGGATCGTTGCAGAGAGCAGTGGTTGGAGTCTTGGGTGCAGAAGGCCTGCTACAGAGAGCAGATTTTGAGACTGGCATGCAGAAGGCCTGTTACAGAGAGAAGAGGTTGGAGACTGGGGTGCAGAAGGACTGTAACAAAGAGCTGAGTTTGAAGACTGGGTTGCTTAAGGATCTTAGAGAGAGCAGAGGTTGGAGACTAAGGTGCAGGTGGACTGTTACAGAGACCAGTTTTTGATACTTGGGTGCAGAAGGATCGTGGAGAGCAGAGGTTTCAGACTGAGGTGCAGAAGTACTGTTACAAAGAGAACAGGTTGAAGATTGAGGTTTAAAAGGACTGGTACAGAGAGCAGAATTTTGAGACTGAGGTGCAGAAGGACTGTTACAGAGAGCAGATGTTGGAAATTGGGGTGCAGTAGGACCGTTAAAGAGAGCAGAGGTTGGAGACTTAAGTATAGAAGGACTGTTACAGAGAGCACAGGTGGGAGACTTGGGTGCAGAAGGACTTTTACAGAAAGCACAGGTTGGAGACTGAGGTGAAGAAGGAAAGACACAGAGAGCAGAGGTTGGAGACTGGGGTTCAGAATGACTGATACAGAAAGCAGAGGTTAGAATCTTGGGTGCAGAAGGACCGTTACAGAGAGCAGAGTTTGGTGAATGCGGTACAGAAGGACTGTTACAGAGAGCAGAATTTGGAAACTGGGAGCAGAAGGACTGTTCAAGAGCACAGAGTTTGGAGACTGGGGTGCCGCAGGTCCCTTGCAGAAAGCAGAGGTTGGAGACTGGGATGGAGAAGGAATGTTAGAGAGAGCAGAGTTTGGAAACTGGAGTGCAGAACGATCTTACAAAAAGCAGAGGTTGGAAACTGTGGTGCAGAAAGACTGTTGCAGAGAGCAGACATTGGAGACTGGGGTTTAGAAAGATCGTTGCAGAGAGCAGAGTTCACAGACTGGGGTGCCGAAGGCTGTTGCAGAGAGAAGAGGTTGGAGACTGAGGTGCAGAAGGACTGTTACAGAGAGCAGATGTTGGAGTCTGGGGTTCAGATAGATCTTACAGAGAGCAGAGTTTGGAGACTGAGGTGCAGAAGGATTGTAACAGACAGCAAAGTTAGGAGACTGGGGTGCAGGAGGGTAGTTGCAGACAGCAGAGTTTTCAGACTGTGGTGCAGAAAAACTGTTGCAGAGACCAGATGTTGGAGACTGGTGTGCAGAAGGAATGTTACTGAGAGCAGAGTTTGGAGACTGGGTTTGCGAAGGATCCCACAAAGAGCAGAGGTTGGAGAGTGAAGTTCAAAAGGACTGTTACAGAGAGTAGAGGTTGGAGATTGAGGTGCAGAAGGACCGTTGCAGAGAACAGAGTTTTCAGACTGAGGTGCAGAAGGATTGTTAAAGAGAGCAGAGTTTGGAGACTGGGGTGCAGAAGGACTGTTGCAGGGAGCAGAGTTTGGAGACTAAGGTTCAGAAGGATTGTTACAGAGAGCAGAGTTTGGAGACTCGGTTGCAGAAGGAAAGTTTCAGAGAGCCGAGGTTAAATACAGGGGTGCAGAAGGCCTGCTATAGAGAGCAGTGTTTTGAGACTGGCGTGCAGAAGGCCTGCTACACAGAGGAGAGGTTGGGGACTGGGGTGCAATATGACTGTTACAGAGAGCAGAGTTTGAAAACTGGTTTTCTGAAGTAACTTACAGAGAGTAGATTTTGGAGCCTGAGGTGCAGGTGGACTGTTACATAGAGCAGTGGTTGGAGACTGGGGTGCAGAAGAATCGTGGAGAGCAGAGGTTTTAGACTGAGGTGTAGAAGGACTGTAACAGAGAGCTGAGTCTAGAGAGTGATGTGCAGAAGGACTGTTACAGAAAGCAGAGTTTGGAAATTGGGGTGCAGAAGGACCATTACAGAGACCAGGGGTTGGAGACTGCAGTATAGAAGGACTGTTACAGAGAGCAGAGGTTGGAGACTGGGGTGCAAAAGGACTGTTACAGAAAGCACAGGTTGGAGACTTAGGTGCAGAAGAATAGATACAAAGAGCAGAGGTTGGAGACTGGGGTTCAGAAGGACTGATTCAAAAAGCAGAGGTTGGAAACTGGGTTGCAGAACAACCATTACAGAGAGCAGAGGTTGGAAACTGTGGTACATAAAGTCTGTCACAGAGAGCAGATCTAGGAGACTGGGGAGCAGAAAGACTGTAGCAGAGGACAGAGTTTGGAGACTGCGGTGGAGAAGAAATATTACAGAGAGCAGAGTTTGGAAACTAAAGTGCAAAAGGATCTTACAGAGAGCAGAGGGTGGAGACTGTGGTGCAGAAGGACTGTTGCAGAGAGCAGATGTTGGAGACTGGGGTACAGAAGGTTCGTTCCATAGAGCAGAGTTTGGAGACTTGGTGCAGAAGGACTGTTGCAGAGAGCAGATGTTTGAGACTGGCGTGGAGAAGGACTGTTGCAGAGAGCACATTTTAGAGACTGGAGTGAAGAAGGACTGTTACAGAGAGCAGCGTTTGGAGACTGGGTTGCAGAAGGACTGTTACACAGAGACGAGAGAAATGGTTGGAGACTGGGAAGCAGATGGCCTGTTATCGAGAGCACAGTGTTGAGACTGGGGTTCAGAAGGCCTGTTACACACAGCAGAGTTTAAGGACTGGGGTGCAGAAGGACTGTTACAGACAGCAGACTTGGAGACTGGGTTTCAGAAGGATCATACATATAACAGAAGTTGGAGACTGAGGTGCAGAATGACTGTTACAGAGAGAGAAGTTCGGAGACTGGGGTGCAGAAGGATCGTTGCCGAGAGCAGATTTTTCAGATAGAGGTTCAGAGGGACTGTTGCATAGAGCAGATGTTGGAGACTTGGGTGCAGAAGGACTGTTGCAGAGAGTAGACGTTGGAGACTAGGGTTCAGAAGGATCGTGGCAGAGAGCAGCGTTTGGAGACTGGGGTGCAGAAGGACTCTTACAGAGAGCAGAAGGTGAAGAATGGGTTGAAAAAGGCTTGTTACAGAGAGCAGAGTTGAAGACTGGGGTGCAGAAAGACTTTTAGAGAGAGCAGAGTTTGGAGACCGGGTTGCAGAAGGATATTACAGAGAGCAGAGGTTGGAGACTGAGGTGCAGAAGCACTGTTACAAAGAGAAGAGTTTGGAGACTGAGGTTCAGAAGGACTGTTGCAGAGAGAAGACTTGGAGACTGAGGTGCAGAAGGATTGATACAGAGAGAAGAGGTTGGGACTAGGGTGCACAAGAACTGATACAGAAGGCAGAGGTTGGAGACTCTTGTGCAGAAGGACCCTTACAGAGAGCAGAGGTTGGACACTGGGCTCGAGAAGAACTGTTTCAAAGAGCAGATGTTGGAGTCTGGGGTGCAAAACGACTGTTCCAGAGAGCAGAGGATGAAGTCTGGGGTATAGAATGACTGTTGCAGAGAGCAGAGGTTGGAGACTGGGGTTCAGATTGATCTTACAGGGAGCAGAGTTTGCAGACTGGGATGCAAAAGGACAGTTGCAGAGAGCATATGTTGGAGACTTGGGTGGAGAAGAATCATTGCAGAGAGAAGAGGTTGGAGAATGGGGTGCTGAGGGTTATTACAGAGAGCAGAGTTTGGAGACTGTTTTGCAGAAGTCCTGTTACAGAGAGCAGAGGTTGGAGACTGTTGTGCAGAAGGACTATTACAGAGTGCAGAGTTTAAAGACTGTGTTGCAGAAGGATCATAAAAAGAGTAGAGTTGGGAGACTGAGGTGCAGAAGGACTTTACAGAGAGCAGAGGTAGGAGACTCGGGTGCAAAAGGGTAGTTGCAGAGAGCAGAGTTTTTAAACTGAGTTACAGAAGAACTGTTGCAGAGAGCAGATGTTGGTAACTAGATTGCAGAAGGAGTGTTGTAGAGAGCAGAGGTTGGAGACGGGTTTGCAGAAGGACTGTTGCAGAGAGCAGGGTTTTGAGACTGAGTTGCGGAAGTCCTGTTACAGAGAGCAGAGGTTGGACACGCGGGTGCAGAAGAACTGTTACAGAAAACAGAATTTAGATACATGGGTGCAGAAGGATCTTACAGAGAGCAGAATTTCGAGAATGAGGTGCAGAAGTACTGTTGCAGAGATCAGAGGTTGGAGACTGGGGTTAAGTAGGATCATTTCAGAGAGCAGAGTTTGGAGACTCGGTTGCAGAAGGAGAGTTTCAGAGAGCCGAGGTTAAATACAGGGGTGCAGAAGGCCTGCTATAGAGAGCAGTGTTTTGAGACTGGCGTGCAGAAGGCCTGCTACACAGAGGAGAGGTTGGGGACTGGGGTGCAATAGGACTGTTACAGAGAGCAGAGTTTGAAAACTGGTTTTCTGAAGTAACTTACAGAGAGTAGATTTTGGAGCCTGAGGTGCAGGTGGACTGTTACATAGAGCAGTGGTTGGAGACTGGGGTGCAGAAGAATCGTGGAGAGCAGAGGTTTTAGACTGAGGTATAGAAGGACTGTAACAGAGAGCTGAGTCTAGAGAGTGATGTGCAGAAGGACTGTTACAGAAAGCAGAGTTTGGAAATTGGGGTGCAGAAGGACCGTTACAGAGACCAGGGGTTGGAGACTGCAGTATAGAAGGACTGTTACAGAGAGCAGAGGTTGGAGACTGGGGTGCAAAAGGACTGTTACAGAAAGCACAGGTTGGAGACTTAGGTGCAGAAGAATAGATACAAAGAGCAGAGGTTGGAGACTGGGGTTCAGAAGGACTGATTCAAAAAGCAGAGGTTGGAAACTGGGTTGCAGAACAACCATTACAGAGAGCAGAGGTTGGAAACTGTGGTACATAAAGTCTGTCACATGGAGCAGATCTAGGAGACTGGGGAGCAGAAAGACTGTAGCAGAGGACAGAGTTTGGAGACTGCGGTGGAGAAGAAATATTACAGAGAGCAGAGTTTGGAAACTAAAGTGCAAAAGGATCTTACAGAGAGCAGTGGGTGGAGACTGTGGTGCAGAAGGACTGTTGCAGAGAGCAGATGTTGGAGACTGGGGTACAGAAGGTTCGTTCCATAGAGCAGAGTTTGGAGACTTGGTGCAGAAGGACTGTTGCAGAGAGCAGATGTTTGAGACTGGCGTGGAGAAGGACTGTTGCAGAGAGCACATTTTAGAGACTGGAGTGAAGAAGGACTGTTACAGAGAGAAGCGTTTGGAGACTGGGGTGCAGAAGGACTGTTACACAGAGACGAGAGAAATGGTTGGAGACTGGGAAGCAGATGGCCTGTTATCGAGAGCACAGTGTTGAGACTGGGGTTCAGAAGGCCTGTTACACACAGCAGAGTTTAAGGACTGGGGTGCAGAAGGACTGTTACAGACAGCAGACTTGGAGACTGGGTTTCAGAAGGATCATACATATAACAGAAGTTGGAGACTGAGGTGCAGAATGACTGTTACAGAGAGAGAAGTTCGGAGACTGGGGTGCAGAAGGATCGTTGCCGAGAGCAGATTTTTCAGATAGAGGTTCAGAGGGACTGTTGCATAGAGCAGATGTTGGAGACTTGGGTGCAGAAGGACTGTTGCAGAGAGTAGACGTTGGAGACTAGGGTTCAGAAGGATCGTGGCAGAGAGCAGCGTTTGGAGACTGGGGTGCAGAAGGACTCTTACAGAGAGCAGAAGGTGAAGAATGGGTTGAAAAAGGCTTGTTACAGAGAGCAGAGTTGAAGACTGGGGTGCAGAAAGACTTTTAGAGAGAGCAGAGTTTGGAGACCGGGTTGCAGAAGGATATTACAGAGAGCAGAGGTTGGAGACTGAGGTGCAGAAGCACTTTTACAAAGAGAAGAGTTTGGAGACTGAGGTTCAGAAGGACCGTTGCAGAGAGAAGACTTGGAGACTGAGGTGCAGAAGGATTGATACAGAGAGAAGAGGTTGGGACTAGGGTGCACAAGAACTGATACAGAAGGCAGAGGTTGGAGACTCTTGTGCAGAAGGACCCTTACAGAGAGCAGAGGTTGGAGACTGCAGTACAGAAGGACTTTTACAGAGAGCAGAGGTTGGAGACTGGGCTCGAGAAGAACTGTTTCAAAGAGCAGATGTTGGAGTCTGGGGTGCAAAACCACTGTTCCAGAGAGCAGAGGATGAAGACTGGGGTATAGAATGACTGTTGCAGAGAGCAGAGGTTGGAGACTGGGGTTCAGATTGATCTTACAGGGAGCAGAGTTTGCAGACTGGGATGCAAAAGGACAGTTGCAGAGAGCATATGTTGGAGACTTGGGTGGAGAAGAATCATTGCAGAGAGAAGAGGTTGGAGAATGGGGTGCTGAGGGTTATTACAGAGAGCAGAGTTTGGAGACTATTTTGCAGAAGTCCTGTTACAGAGAGCAGAGGTTGGAGACTGTTGTGCAGAAGGACTATTACAGAGTGCAGAAGGATCATAAAAAGAGTAGAGTTGGGAGACTGAGGTGCAGAAGGACTTTACAGAGAGCAGAGGTAGGAGACTCGGGTGCAAAAGGGTAGTTGCAGAGAGCAGAGTTTTTAAACTGAGTTACAGAAGAACTGTTGCAGAGAGCAGATGTTGGTAACTAGATTGCAGAAGGAGTGTTGTAGAGAGCAGAGGTTGGAGATGGGTTTGCAGAAGGACTGTTGCAGAGAGCAGGGTTTTGAGACTGAGTTGCGGAAGTCCTGTTACAGAGAGCAGAGGTTGGACACGCGGGTGCAGAAGAACTGTTACAGAAAACAGAATTTAGATACATGGGTGCAGAAGGATCTTACAGAGAGCAGAATTTCGAGAATGAGGTGCAGAAGTACTGTTGAAGAGATCAGAGGTTGGAGACTGGGGTTAAGTAGGATCATTTCAGAGAGCAGAGTTTGTAGACTAGGTTGCAGGAGGATCCTTGCAGAGAGCAGCGGTTGGAGACTGGGGTGCAGAAGGCCTTCTACAGAGAGCAGTGTTTGGAGACTGGCGTGCAGAATTCCTGTTACAAAGAGGAGAGTTTGGAGACTGGGTATCTGAAGGATCTTACGGAGAGCAGAGGTTGGAGACTCAGGTAAAGTTGTACTGTTATAGGTAGCAGTGGTTGGAGACTGGGGTGCAGTAGGATCATGCAGAGACCAGAGGTTTCAGACTGAGGTGCAGAAGAACTGTTACAGAGAGTAGAGGTTGTAGACTGAGGTGTAGAAGGACTGTTTTAGAGAGCAGAGTTTCGATACTGAGGTGCAGAAGCACTGTTACATAAAGCAGAGGTTGGCAATTGGGGTGCAGAAGGACCGTTACAGAGACCAGAGTTTTGAGACTGCAGTATAGAAAAAATGTTACAGAGAGCATAGTTTGGAGACTCGGGTGCAGAAGGAATGTTACAGAGAGCACAGGTTGGAGCCTGAGGTGCAGAAGGATAGATACAGGGAGCAGAGGTTTTAGACTGGGGTTTAGAAGGACTGATACAAAAGCAGAGTTTGGAGACTGGGTTTCTTAAGGATCTTACAGATAGCTTAGTTTGGAGACTGAGGTGCAGAAGGACTGTTACAAAGAGCAGTGGTTGGAGACTTGGGTTCAAAAGAATTGTGGAGAGCAGAGGTTTCAGACTAGGTGCAGGTGGATATTTACAAAAAACAGTAGGTGGAGACTGGTTTGTAGAAGGACTGTTACAGAGAGCAGAGTTTGGAGACTCAGGTGTAGAAAAACTGTTACAGGAAGCAGAGTTTTAAAATTGGGGTGCAGAACGACCGTTACAGAGAACAGAGTTTGGAGACTGCGGTACAGGACTGTTACCGAGAGCAGAGGTTGGAGACTGAGGTGCAGAAGGACTCTTACATAAAGCAGAGTTTGGAGACTGGGGTGCAGAAGGAACTTTCAGAGAGCTGAGGTTAGGAACTGGGGTGTAGAAGCATCATGGCAGAGAGAAGAGGTTGGAGACTGGGAAGCAGATGGCCTGTTTCTGAGAACCGAGTTCTGAGACTGGGGTGCCAAAGGCCTGTCACAGAGAGCAGAGTTTGGGGACTGGGGTGCAGAAGGACTGTTACAGAGAGCAGACTTTGGAGACTGGGTTTCAGAAGTGTTTTACAGAGAACAGAGTTTGGAGACTGAGGTGCAAATGACTGTTACAGAGAGCGGAGTTTGGAGACTGCGTTGCAGAAGAATCGTTGCCGAGAGCAGAGTTGTCAGACTGAGGTTCAGAGGGACTGTTGCATAGAGAAGATGTAGGAGTCTTGGGTACAGAAGGACTGTTGCAGAGAGTAGACGTTGGAGACTGAGGTTCAGAAGGATTGTTACAGAGAGCAGAGGGTGGAGACTGGGGTGCAGAAAAACTCTTGCAGAGAAAAGAAGGTGGAGAATGGGTTGAAGAAGGCCTGTTACAGAGAGCAGAGTTTGGAGACTGGGGTGCAGAAGGACTTTTAGAGAGAGCAGTGTTTGGAGACCGGGTTGCAGAAGGATGTTACAGAGAACAGAGGTTGCATACTGAGGTGCAGAAGCACTGTTACAGAGAGAAGAGTTTGGAGACTGAGGTTCAGAAGGATGTTACAGAAAGCAGAGTTTGGAGACTGAGGTGCAGAAGCACTGTTACAGAGAGAAATGTTTGGAGACTGAGGTGCAGAGGACCGTTGCAGAGAGGAGCCTTGGAGACTGAGGTGCAGAAGGATTGATACAGAGAGAAGAGGTTGGAGACTGGGGTGCAGAAGAACTGATACAGAAGGCAGAGGTTGGAGACTCTGGTGCAGAAAGAACCTTACAGAGAGCAGAGGTTGGAGACTGCAGTAAAGAACGACTGTTACAGAGAGCAGAGGTTGGAGACTGGGCTGGAGAAGAACTGTTAAAGAGAGCAGATGTTGGAGTCTGGGATACAAAACGACTGTTCCAGAGAGAAGAGGATGGAGACTGTGGTGCAGAAGGGCTGTTGCAGAGAGCAGACGTTGCAGACTGAGTTGCAGAAGGACTGTTACAGAGGGCAGAGTTTGGAAACTGGGGTGCGGAAAGTTTGTTCGGGTGAGCAGAGTATGGAGAATGTGGTGTAGAAGGACTTTTGCAGAGAGCAGAAGTTGAAGACTAGGTTATAGAAGGACTGTTGAAGAGAGCAGATGTTGGAGACTTCGGTGCAGAAGGACTGTTGCAGAGAGTAGACGTTGGAGACTGGGGTTCAGGAGTAATCTTACAGAGAGCAGAGGTTAGGGAATGGAACGAAGAAGACCTGTTCTAGAGAGCAGAATTTGGAGACTTGGTTGCAGAAGGATCTTACAAAGAGCAAAGTTTTGAGACTGAGGTGCAGAAGGACTGTTGCAGAGAGCAGAGGTTGGAGACTGGGGTGTAGAAGGACTGTTACAGAGTGCAGAGGTTTGAGACTGGGGTGAAGTAGGACTGTTGAAGAGAACAGAGGTTGGAGACTGGGGTGCAGAAGGACCTTTGTAGAAAGAAGAGGTTCGAGACTGAGGGGAAGAATTATTGTTACAAAGAGCAGAATTTGGAGACTGGGTTGCAGAAGGACTGTTTCAGCGAGAAGAGGTAGGAGACTGGTGTTCAAAAGAATCTTACAGAGAGTGAAGGTTGGAGACTGGGTTGCACAAGAAATGTTGCAGAGAGCAGAGGTTGAAGACTGGGGTACTTAAGGACTGATAGAGAAAGCAGATGTTGGAGACTGGGGTGCAGAAAGACCGTTACATAGAGCAGAGGTAGGAGACTCCGGTTCAGAAGGACTGTTACAGAGAGCAGAGGCTGGAGACTGGGGTGCAGAAGGACTGTTACAGAGAGCAGAGTTTGGAGACTGGGGTGCAGAATGATTGAAAGAGAAAGCATATGTTGGAGACTGGGGTTCAGAAAGACCGTTACAGAGAGCAGAGGTAGGAGACTCAGGTTCAGAATGATTGTTACAGAGAGCAGAGGTTGGAGACTGGGGTGCATAAGGACTTTTACAGAGAGCACAGTTAAGACTTGGGTGCAGAAGGCCTGATAGAGAAAGCACATTTTGGAGACTGGGGTGCAGAAGGACTTTTACAGAGAGCACAGGTTGAAGACTGGGGTGCAGTAGGTATTTTACAGAGAGCACAGGTTGAAGACTGAGGTTCAGAAGGACCCTTACAGATACCATAGGTTGGAGACTGCGGTACAGAAGGACTGTTTCAGAGAGCAGTGGTTGGAGACAGGTGTGCAGAAAGATCTGACAGACAGTATAGGTTGGAGACTTGGGTGCAGAAGGATTGTTGCTGAGAGAAGAGGTTGGAGACTGGGGTCAAAAGGCCTGTTACAGAAAGCAGAGTTTTGAGATTGGGGAGCAGAAGACCTGTTACAGAGCAGGGCTTGGAGACTGGGGTGTGGAAGGACAGTTACAGAGAGCAGAGTTTAAAGACTGGGTTGCAAAAGGATCTTACAGAGAGCAGAGGTTGGAGACTGAGGTACAGAAGGACTGTTACAGAGAGCAGAGGTTGGAGACTAATGTGCAGAAGAAACGTTGCAGAGAGCAGAGTTTTCAGACTGAGGTGCAAAAGGCGTGTTACAGAGATAAGAGGTTGGAGACTGGGGTGGAGAAGGACTGCTGCAGAGATTAGAGGTTGGAGACTGAGGTGCAGAAGAACTGTTACAGAGAGCATAAGTTTGAGACAGGGATTTAGAAGGACTGACACAGAAAGCAGACCTTGGTGACCTGGGTGCAGAAAGACTGTTGCAGAGAGCAGAGTTTTGAGACTGAGGTGGAGAAGGACTGTTGCAGAGAGAAGATGTTGGAGACTGGGGTGCAGAAGGACAATTGCAGAGAGCAGAGAGTGGAGACTGGGGTGCAGAAAGAGTATTGCAGAGAGTAGAGGTTGCAGACTTTGGTGCAGATGGACTTTTACAGAGAGCAGAGTTTGGAGAATGTGGGGCAGAATGACTGATACAGAAAGCAGAGGTTGGCGACTGGGGTGCAGAAAAACCCTTACAGAGAACAGAGGTTGAAAACTGCGGTACTGTAGGACTGTAACAAAGTGCACAGGATGGAGATTGGGGTGCAGAATAAGTGTTGTAGAGAACAGAGGTTGAAGACTCGGGTGCAGATGGATCATTGCAGAAAGCAGAGGTTGGAGACTGGGTTTCAGAAGGATCTTACAAAGAGCAGAATTAGAACACTGAGGATCAGAAGGAGTGTTTCAGATGGCAGAGGTTTGAGATTGAGGCACAGAAGTACTGTTGCAGAGACCAGAGTTTTGAGACCGGGGTGAAGAAGGACTGATACAGAAAGCAGAGTTTGGAGACTGGGGTGCAGAAATACCATTACAGAGAACAGAGGTTGGAGACTGCAGTATAGAAGGACTGTTACAGACAGCAGAGGTTGGAGACTGCAGTGGAAAAGGACTGTTACAGAGAGCATTTTTGGAGACTGAGTTGAGGAAGGACTGTTGCAGAGAGCAGAGGTTGAAAACTAGGGAACAGAAGGACTGTTGTAGAGAGCAGAGGTTGCAGAGTGAGGTGCAGAAGGACAGTTAAAGAGAGCAGAGTTTGAAGACTGTGGTGCAGAAGGACTGTTGTAGAGAGCAGATATTGGAGACTGGGGTGCAGAAAGACTATTGCATAGAGTAGAGTTTGGAGACTTAGGTGCAGAAGGAATATTGCAGAGAGTAGAGATTGGAGATTTGGTTGCAGGAGAACTGTTACAGAGAGCAGAGCTTGGAGACTGGGGTGAAGAAAGATTGTTGCAGAGAGTAACATTTGGAGATTGAGGTGCCACAGGACTGTTGCAGAGAGCAGAGGTTGGAGACTGGGGTTCAGAAGGATCGTTGCAGAGAGTAGAGTATGGAGACTGGGGTATACAAGGTGTGTTTTAAAAAGCAGAGGTTGAAGACTGGGGTGCAGAAAGACTGTTTCAAAGAGCAGTTGTTGAAGACTGAGGTGCAGAAAAACTGTTACAGGGAGCAGTGTTTGGACACTGGGGTGCAGGACTGATACTGAAAGCAAAGTTTGGAGACTGGGGTGCAGAAGGATTTTAAAGAGAGCAGAATTTGTAGACTGAGGTGCTGAAGGACTGTTACAGAGAGCAGAGTTTGGAGACTGGGGTGCAGAAGGCCTGTTACAGAGAGCAGAGTTTGGAGACTGGGTTCCAGAAGAATATTATGTAGAGCAGAGTTTGGAGACTGTGGTGCAGAAGGATTGTTACAGAGAGCAGAGGTTGGCGACTGGGGTGCAGTAGGATTATTGCAGAGAGTAGAGGTTGGAGACTGTTGTGCAGAAGGATCATTGCAGAGAGCAGAGGCTGGAGACGTGGGTGCAGAAGGACGGTTGCAGAGAGCAGATGTTGGAGACTGGGATGCAGAAGGATCGTTGCAGAGAAAAGAGGTTGGAGACTAGGTTGCAAAAGGACTGTTACACAGAGCAGAGGTTGAAGACTGGAGTGTAGATGGACTGTTGCAGAGAGCACAGTTTGGAGACTGGGGTGCAGAAGGAGTGTTAAAGATAGCAGATTTTGGAGACTGAGATGCAGGACTGTTACAGAGAACAGAGGTTGGAGACTGGAGTGCAGAAGGACTGATACAGAAAGCAGAGGTTGGAGACTTGGGTTCAGAATGAACCTTACAGACAGCAGAGGTTGGAGACTGCAGTACATAAGGACTGTTACAAAGAGCAGAAGTTGGAGACCAGGGTACAGAAGGACTGTTTCAGAGAGCAGAAGTTGGAGACTTGGGTGCAGAAGGATTGTTGCAGGGACCAGATGTTGGAGACTGGGGTGAAGAAGAACTGTTACAGAGATCAGAGTTTTGAGATTGGAGTGCAGAAGTATCATACAGAGAACAGAGTTTGGAGAGTCGGGTACAAACAAACTTTTGCACAGAGCAGAGGTTAAAGACTTGGGTGCAAAAGGACTGTTACAGAAAGCAGAGTATGGAGACTGTGTGGCAGAAGGATCTTACATAGAGCAGAGGTTGGAGACTGTTGTTACTGAGAGCAATGGTTGGAGACTGAAGTGCAGAAGGATTTTTGCAGAAAGCAGAGATTGGAGACTGAGGTGCAGAAGGATTGTTACAGTGAGCAGAGGTTGGAGATTGGGGTAAAGAAGGACTGTTATGGAGATCAGAGTTTGGAGACTGGGGTGCAGATGGATCTTTCAGAGAGCAGAGTATGGAGACTGTGGTGCAGGCGAACTGTTGCAAAGAGCAGAGGTTTGAGACTGGGGTGCATAAGGACTGTTAAAGAGAGCAGAGTTTGGAGACTGGGTTGCAGAAAGATCTTACATAAAGCAGAGGTTGGAGACTGAGGTGCAGAAGAAATCATACCCAGAGCAGAGTTTGTAGACTGGGGTGCAGAAGGATTGTTGCCGAGAACAGAGGTTGGAGACTGTCGTGCAGAAGGACCGTTGCAGAGAGCAGAAGTTGGATATGGGGTAGAGAAGGAAGGTGACAAAGAGCAGATTTTGGAGACTGAGTTGCAGAAGGACTGTTACAGAGAGCAGAGGTTGGAGACTGGGGTGCAGAAAGCCTGTTACACAGAGCAGAGTTTGGAGACAGGGTTGCAGGAGGATCTTACAGAAATTAGAGTTTGGAGAATGAGGTGGTATAGGACTCTTACAGAGAGAAGAGTTTAGAGACTGGGGTGCAGAAAAATCGTTGCAGAGAACCGAGTTTTTAGACTGAGGTTCAGAAGGACTGTTGGAGATTACAGGGGTTTGAGACTGGGGTGCAGAAGCATCTTTGTAGAGAGCAGAGGTTTGAGACTGCGGTGCAGAAGGCCTGTTACAGAGAGCAGAGTTTAGTGAAGGGATGCAGAACGACTGTTACAGAGGGCAGAGTTTGGAGATTGGGTTGCAGAAGGATCATACAGAGAGCAAAGATTGGAGACTGAGGTGCAGAAGGACTGTTACAGAGAGTAGAAGTTGAAGACTGAGGTGCAGAAGGAACATTGCAGAGAACAGAGGTGAAGACAGAGGTGCAGAAGGATTGTTACAGAGAGTAGAGGTTGGAGACTTGGGTCCAGAAGGAGTGTTGCAGATAGCAGGGGTTGGAGAATGGGTTGAAGAAGGACTGTTGCAGGGAGCAGGTGTTGGAGACTTTTTGCAGAAAAACTGTTGCAGAGAGCAGAATTTTAAGACTGTTGTGCATAAGGACTGTTACAGAGAGCAAAATTTGGAGACTGGGGTTCAGAAATACTGATACAGAAAGTAGAGTTTGGAGACTGGGGTGCAGAAGGACCATTGCAGAGAGCAGATTTCGGAGACTGCAATACACGAGGACTGTTACAGAGAGTAGAGGTTGGAGACTGTGGTACAGAAGGACTTTTGCATAGAGCAGGGGTTAGAAAATTGGGTGCAGAAGTACTTTTACAGAAAGCAGAGGTTAGAGAATGGGGTGCAGAAGTAAGGTTGCAGAGTTCAGCGGTTTGAGACAGAGGTACAAAAGTACTGTTACAGAGAGCAGAGGTTGTAAATCATGGTTCAGAAAAACTTAAACAGAAAGCAGAAGTTTTAGACTAGGGTGCAGAAGGACCGTTACAGAGAGCAGAGGTTGGAGATTGCTGTACAGAAAGACTGTTACAGAGAGCAAAGGTTTGAGACTTGGGAGTAGAAAGACTGTTGCAGAGGACAGATGTAGGAGACTGGGTTGCAGCAGGACCGTTGAAGAAAGCAGAGGTTTTAGACTGAGTTGAAGAAGGAATGTTACAGAGAGCAGAGTTTGGAAACTGGGGTGCAGAACGACCTTACAGAGAACAGAGGTTGGAGACTGCGGTGCAGAAGGAGTGTTAAGGAGAGGAGACTTTGGAGACTGGGGTGCAGAAAGACAGTTGCAGAGAGCAGATGTCGGAGTCTTAGGTGCAGAAAAACAGTTACAGAGAGCAGAGGTTGGAGACTTGGGTGCAGAAGGATCGTTGAAGAGAGCAGAAGTTGGAGACTGAGTTGCAGAAGAGTCTTTGAAAAGAGCAGAAGGATCGTTACAGAGAGAAGATGTGAGAGACTGCGATGCAGAAGGACTGTTCCAGAGAGCACAACTTGGAGACTGGGGTGCAGAAGCAATGTTGCAGAAAGCAGAGGTTGGAGACTGGGGTGCAGAAGGACTGTTGCAGAGAGCAGACTTTGGAGACTGAGATGCAGAAGGACTATTACACAGAGCAGATGTTTGAGACTTGGGTGAAGAATTATGATACAGAAAACAGAGGTGTGAGACTGGGGTGCAGAAGGACCTTTACAAGGAGCAGAGGTTGAAGACTTGCGTGAAGAAGGATTGTTTCAGAGCGCAGAGTTTGGAGACTGGGGTGCATAAGGCCTGCTACAGAGAGCAGAGGTTAGAGATTGAGGTGCAGAAAGACTTTTACACAGAGCAGAGGTTGAAGACTGGGGTGTAGAAGGACTATTTCAGAGAGCAGAGGTTTGAGACTTGGGTGAATAAGGACTGTTGCAGAGATCAGAATTTGGAGACAGAGGTTCAGAAGGACTGTTGAGGAGAGGAGACGTTGGAGACTAGGGTGCAGAATGATCGTTGCAGAGAGAAGAGGTTGGAGACTGAGGTGCCAAAAGAGTGTTACAGAGATCAGAGGTTGGAGACTGGGGTGCAGAACGCCTGTTACGGAGAGCAGAGTGTAGAGAAGGGCTCCAGAGGTAGTGCTACAGATCACAGAGTTTAGAGACTGGGTTGAAGAAGGATCTAACAGAGAGCAGATGTTGGGACCCAGGTGCAGGAGGACTGTTACAGAGAGTAGAGGTTGGAGACTGAGGTGCAAAAGGATCGTAACAGAGAACAGCGTTTTAAGACTGAGGTGCAGAAGGACTGTTGCAGAGACCACAGGTTGGAGACTGGGGTGAAGAAGGACTGTTGCAGAGAGCAGAGGTTGGAGACTCGGGTCCAGAAGGCTTGTTATAGAGAACAGAGGTTGGAGATTGGGGTGCAGAAGGCCTGTTACAGAGAGGAAAGTTCAAAGAAGGGGTGCAGACGGTCTGTTAGAGAGGGCAGAGTTGGGAGACTGGGTTGCAGAAGGATCTTACAGAGAGCAGATGTTGAAGACTGAGGTGTAGAATGATCGTTGCAGAGAGAAGAGGTTGGAGACTGGGGTGCAGAGGGCTGTTATAGAGAGCAGAGTTAGGGACTGAGTGGCAGAAGGTTCTTACAAACAGCAGAGTTTGGAGACTGAGGTGCAGGAGGACTCTTACAGAGAGCAGTGTCTTGAGACTGGGATTCAGATGGATCATGGAGAGAGAAGAGGTTTCAGACTGAGGTGTAGATCGACTGTTATAGAGAGCACAGGTTGGAGACTAAAGTTCAGAAGGGCTGTTAAGGGGAGCAAATTTTTGAGTCTGTGTTGCAGAAGGATCTTACATTGAGCAGAGTTTGGAAACTGAGTTGCAGAAGGACTGTAACAAAGAGCAGATGTTGAAGTCTGGGGTGCAGAAAGATTGTTGCAGAGAGCAAAATTTTCAGATTGAGGTGCAGAAGGACTTTTGCAGAGAGCAGATGTTGGAGACTGGGGTATAGAAGTTTCGTTGCAGAGAGCAGAAGTTGGAGTCTGCAGTACAGAAGGACTGTTGCAGAGAGCAGAGGTTGGGGACTAGGGAAACCAAAAACTTTTTCAGAGAGCAGATGTTGGAAACTGTTGTTAAGAAGGACTGTTGCAGAGAGCAGAAAATGGAGAATGGGATGCAGAAGGACTTTTGCAGAGAGCAAATGTTGGAGATTGAGGTACAGAAGGACAAACAAATAAAGTAGAGGTTGGAGACTGGCTTGCAAAAGGACCTTTACAGAGAGCAGAGTTTGGAGACTGCGGTACAGAAGGACTGTTACAGAGAGCAGATTTTGGAGACTGGGGAGCAGAAGGAGTGTTGCAGAGTACAGAGGTTGGAGACTGGGGTGCAGCAGGACCATTGCAGAAAGCAGAGTTTGGAGACTGGCATGGAGAAGAAATATTACAGAGCAGAGTTTCGAAACTGGGGTCAGAAGGATCTTTCAGAGAGCAGACGTTGGAAACTGGGG
Source organism: Ictidomys tridecemlineatus (assembly GCF_052094955.1). Taxonomy (NCBI): domain Eukaryota; kingdom Metazoa; phylum Chordata; class Mammalia; order Rodentia; family Sciuridae; genus Ictidomys; species Ictidomys tridecemlineatus. Next base: position 126,645 of record NW_027525201.1, read on the forward strand.
TTCAGAAGGATCGTTGCAGAGAGCAGAGTTTGGACACTGGGGTGCAGAAGGACTGTTGCATAGAGCAGATTTTGGAGACTGGGGTGCAGAAGGAATGTTTAGAGAGCAGATATTGGAGACTGGGGTGCAGAAAGACTCTTTCAGAGAGCAGAGGTTGAAGACTGAGGTGGAGAAAGACTGTTACAGAGTACAGATTTTGGAGACTGGGATGCAGAAGGACTGTTGCAGAGAGCCTAGGTTTAAGACTGAGGTACAGAAGGATCATTGCAGAGAGCAGAGTTAGAGACTGGGATGCAGAAGCACTGTTACACAGAGCACACGTTGCAGACTGGGGTGCAGAAGGAATTTTGCAGACACCAGAGGTTGTAGACTGGGGTGCATAAGGACTGTTGCAGATAGCAAAGTTTGGATATGAGGTGCAGAAAGACTGTTACAGAGAGTAGAGGTTGTAGACTGGGGTGCAGAAGGACTGATACAGAAAGCAGAGGTTGGAGACTGGGGTGCAGAAGGACCGTTACAGAGAGAAGAGTTTGGCTTCTGGGGTGCAGAAGGAGTGTTGCAAAAAACAGAGTTTGGAGACTGAGGGGTAGAAAGACATTTTCAGGGAGCAGAGTTTTTAGAAAGGTTGCAGAAGAATGTTACAGAGAGCAGAGGTTGGAGACTGGCTTTCAGAAGGATTGTTATAGAGATCAGACTTTGGAGACTGGGGTGCAGAAAGCCTGCTACAGAGAGGAGAGTTGGAGAAGGCGTGCAGAAGGACTGTTACAGAGGGCATAGTTTGGAGACTGGGTTGCAGAAGAAACTTACAGAGAGCAGATGTTGGAGTGTGAGGTGCAGAGGGACTGTAACAGAGAGTAGAGGTTGGAGTGTGAGGTGCAGAGGGACTGTAACAGAGAGTAGAGGTTGGAGACTGAGACACAGAAAGATTGTTACAGAGAGAAGAGTTTTGAGACTGGGGTATAGAAGGACTGTTGCAGATACCAGAGGTTGGAGACTGGGGTGTAGAAGGCCTTTTGCAGAAACCAGAAGTTAGAATCTGGGGTGCTGAAAGACTTTTGCAGAGTGCAGATATAGGATACTGTGATGCAGAAGGAGTGTACCAAAAAGCAGAAGTTTGGAACTGTGTTGCAGAAGGACTGATAAAGAGAGCAGATTTTGGGACTGGGGTGCAGAAGTCCTGTTATAGAGAGCAGATGTTAATGTCTGGGGTGCAGAAGGATTGTTGCAGTGAGCAGATGTTGGAGACTGGCGTGTAGAAGTTTCGTTGAAGAGAGCAGAAGTTGGAGATTGAAGTACAGAAGGACTGTTGCATATAGCAGAGGTTGGAAACTTGGGTACCCAAAAACTTTTTCAGAGAGAAGATGTTGGAAATTGTTGTTCAGAAGGACTGTTGCAGGGAGCAGAAGATGGAGAATGGGATGCAGAAGGACCTTTGAGGGAGCAGTGGTTGGAGACTGAGGTACAGAAAAACAGACAAAGAAAGCAGAGGTTGGAGACTGGTTTGAAAAAGGACCTTTACAGAGAGCAGGGTTTGGAGACTGGGGTACAGAAGGACTGTTACAGAGAGCAGAGTTTGGAGACTGGGGAGCAGAAGGAGTGTTGCAGAGTATAGAGGTTGGAGACTGGGGTGCAGCAGGACCGTTGCAGGAAGCAGAGTTTGGAGACTGGCGTGGAGAAGGAATATTACATAGAGCAGAGTTTGGAAACTGGTGTCAGAAGGATCTTTAAGAGAGAAGACGTTGGAGACTGGGGTTCAGAAGGATCGTTGCAGAGAGCAGATTTTGGACACTGGGGTGCAGAAGGACTGGTGCAGATACCAGAGGTTGGAGACTGGGGTGTGGAAGGACTGTTGCAGAAACCAGAAGTTGGAATCTGGGGTGCTCAAGGACTGTTGCAGAGTGCAGATGTAAGAGACTGTTATGCAGAAGGACTGTAACAAAGAGCAGATGTTTGCGACTGGGGAGCAGAAGGACTGATAAAGAGAGCAGGGTTTGGAGACTGGGGTGCAGAAGGCCTGTTACAGAGAGTAGAGTTTGGAGACAGGGGTGCAGTAGGGCTGTTACAGAGATCAGATGTTGGAGACTTGGGTGCAGAAGGACTGTTACAGAGAAGAGATGTTGGAGACTCGGATCCAGAGGGATCGTTGCAGAGAGCAGAGGTTGGACACTGGGGTACAGAAAGATTGTTACACAGAGCAGAGGTTGAAGACTGAAGTGTAGAAGGACTGTTACAGAGAGCAGATATGGGAGACAGGGGTGCATGGCTGATACCCAGCAGAAGTTTGAGACTGAGGTACAGAAGGACTGTTATAGAGAGCAGAGGCTGGAGACTCGGGTTCAGAAGGATTATTGCATAGAGAAGAGTTTTCAGACTGAGGTTCAGAAGAACTGTTGCAGAGAGCAGATGTTGGAGATTAGGGTGCACATGGACTGTTGCAGCGAGCAGAGGTAGGAGACTGGGGTTCAGAGGGATTGTTGCATAGAGCAGATGTTGGAGACTGGGGTGCAGAAGGACTGATACAGAGAGCAGATGTTGGAGACTGGGGTGCAGAAGGTCCTTTACAGAGAGCAGAGTTTGGAGAGTGAGGTGCGGAAGAACTGTTACAGAGAGCAGATTTTGGAGACAGGGTTGCAGAAAAATTTTACATAGAGCAGTGTTTGGAGACTAAGGTGTACAAGCACAGTTACAGAGAGCAGAGGTTGGAGACTCAGGTGCAGAAGGACCGTTGCAGAGACCAGAGGTTGGAGACTGAGGTGCATAGGATTGTTACAGAGAGCAGAGTTTAGAGCCTGGGGTCTATAAGGACTGTAACAGAGAGAAGATATTTGAGAGTAAGGTGCAGAGGGACAGTTACACAAAGCACAGCTTGGAGACTTTGGTGCAGAGGGACTGATACAGAAAGCAGAGGTTGGAGACTCGGGTGTAGAAGTACCCTTACAGAGAGCAGAGGTTGGAGAATGCAGTGCAGAAGGACTGTTATAGAGAGCAGAGGTTGGATACTGGAGTGGAGAAAGACTGTTGCAGAGAGCAAATTTTGGAGACTAGGGTGCAAAAGGACAGTTGCAGAGAACAGAGGATGGAGACTGGGTTGCAGAAGAACTGTTGCAGAGAGCAGAGGTTGCAGTCTGAGTTGTAGAAGGACTGTTTCAGAGGGCAGAGTTCTGAGATCGTGGTGAAAAACGACTGATACAGAAAGCAGAGGTTGGATACTGGAGTGCATAAAGACCCTTACGGAGAACAGCGGTTGGAGACTGCTGTACAAAAGGACTGTTATAGAGAGCAGAGGGATGAGACTGGGGTGCAAAAGAACTGATGTAGAAAGTAGAGGTTGGAGACTTGGGTGCTGATGCATCGTTGGGGCGAGCAGAGTATGGAGACTGGGGTGTAGAAGAACAGTTGCAGAGAGCAGAGGTTGGAGACTGGGGTGTAGAAGGACTTTTGCAGAGAACAGACGTTGGAGACTGGGGTGCAGAAGGATCGTTGGTGGGAGCAGATTATAAAGACTGGGGTGTAGAAGGAATGTTGCAGAGAGCAGAGGTTGGAGGCTGGGGTGGAGAATCACTGTAGCAAATATCAGATGTTGGAGACTGGGGTGCAAAATGACTGTTGCAGAGAGCAGAGGATGGAGTCTGGGGTGCAGAAGGACTGTTGCAGAGAGGAGAGGTTGCAGACTGAGGTGCAGAAGGACCCTTGCAGAGAGCAGAGGTTGGAGACTGAGTTGCAGAACGGCTGTTGGAGAGAGCAGAGGTTTTAGACTGTGATGTAGTAGGACTGTTGCAGAGAGTAAAGGCTGTATATTGGGGTCCAGAAAGAGTGTAGCAGAGAGCAGAGGTTAGAGACTAAGGTGCAGAAGGACAGTTACACAGAGCAGATGTTGAAGACTGGGGTGCAGAAGGACTGACACAGAAAACAGAGGTTGGAGACTTCGGTGCAGAAGTACCCTTACAGAGAGCAGAGGTTGGAGAATGCAGTACAGATGGACTCTTACAGAGAGAAGTGGTTAAAGACTGGGGTGGAGAATGACTGCTGCAGAGAGCAGAAGTTGGAGACTGGGGTGCAAAAGGACTGTTGCAGACAGTAGAGTATGGAGACTGGGGTGCAGAAAGACTGTTGCAGAGAGCAGAGTTTGCAGACTAAGTTGCAGAAGGACTGTTAGATAGGGAAGAGTTTGGTGTCGGTGGTGCAAAACGACTTATACAGAAAGCAGAGGTTGTATACTTGGGTGCATAAGGACCCTTACAAAGAAGAGAGGTTGGAGAAGGCGGTACAGAGGACTGTTACAGAGAGCAGAGGTTGGAGACTGGGGTGCAGAAGAACTGATGAGGAGAACAGAGGTTGGAGCCTGGGGTGCAGAAAAATCGTTGGAATGAGCAGAGTATGAAGACTAGGGTGTAGAAGGACTGTTGCAGAGAGCAGAGGTTTGAGACTGCGGTGTAGAATGACTGTTTCAGAGAGCAGACGTTGGAGACTGGGGTGCAGAAGGATCATTGGGGCGAGCAGAGTATGAAGACTAGGGTGTAGAAGGACTGTTGCAGAGAGCAGAGGTTAAAGACGGGGGTGTCGAAGGACTGTTTAAGAGAGCAGATGTTGGAGACTTGTGTGCAAAAAGACTGTTGCATGGAGCAGAGATTTGAGACTGAGGTACTGAAGGACTGTTACAGAGAGCAGAGGTTGGACACTGGGGTGGAGATGGATTTTGGCAGAGAGCAGAGTTTTCAGACTGAGGTACAGAAGAACTGTTTCAGGAAGCAGATGTTGGAGACTGGGTTTCACAAGGACTGTTGCAGCAAGCAGAGGTTTCAGACTGGGGTGCAGAAGGATTGTTGCAGAGAGCAGAGGTTCAAGATTGGGGTGCAGAAGGATCGTTAAAGAGAGCAGAGTTTGGAGACTGGGGTGCAGAAGGACTTTTACAGGGAGCAGATGTTGGAGACTGGGTTTCACAAGGACTGTTGCAGCAAGCAGAGGTTTCAGACTGGGGTGCAGAAGGATTGTTGCAGAGAGCAGAGGTTCAAGATTGGGGTGCAGAAGGATCGTTAAAGAGAGCAGAGTTTGGAGACTGGGGTGCAGAAGGACTTTTACAGGGAGCAGATGTTGGAGACTGGGTTTCACAAGGACTGTTGCAGCAAGCAGAGGTTTCAGACTGGGGTGCAGAAGGATTGTTGCAGAGAGCAGAGGTTCAAGACTGGGGTGCAGAAGGATCGTTAAAGAGAGCAGAGTTTGGAGACTGGGGTGCAGAAGGACTTTTACAGGGAGCACAGGTTGGAGAATGGGGCGCAGAAGAAATGTTGCGGAGAGCAGAGATTGGAGACTTGGTTGCAGAAGGACTGTTGCAGAAAGCAGAGTTTGGAGACTGAGGTGCAGAAGGACTGTTGCAGAGAAAAGATTAAAGACTGGAGTGCAGAAAGACTGTTTCAGAGGGCAGACTTTAGAGACTGAGTTTCAGAAAGATCTCACATAGAAAAGAGTTTGGAGACTGAGGTGCAGAAGGACTGTAACATAGAGTGGAGTTTCGAGACTGAGCTGCACAAGGATCGTTATAAAAAGAAGAGGTTGGAGACTGTGGTGCAGAAGGACTGCTGCTGAAAGCAGAGGTAGGAGACTGAAATGCAGAAGGACTGTTACAGAGAGCAGAGGTTAAAAACTGGGGTGCAGAAGGATTATTGCAGAGAGCAGAGTTTTCAGACTGAAGTAAAGAAGAACTGATGCAGAGAGCAGATGTTGGAGATTGGGGTGCACATGGACTGTTGCAGCGAGCAGTGGTTGGAGACTAGGGTGCAGAGGGATCGTTGCAGAGAGCAGAGGTTGGAGACTGCGGTGCAGAAGGACTGTTACAAAGAGCAGAGTTTGGAGACTGGGTTGCAGAAGGATCTTACAGAGAACAGAGGTTGGAGACTGAGGTGCATAAGCACTCTTACAGAGAGTAGAGTTTGGAGACTCAGGTGCAGAAAGACCGTTGCAGAGAGTAGAGGTTGGAGACTGTGGTGCAAAAGGATTGTTACAGAGAGTAGAGGTTAGAGACTGGGGTGCAGAAGGACTGATACAGAAAGCAGAGGTTGGAGACTCGGATGCAAAAGTACCCTTACAGAGAGCAGAGGTTGGAGAATGCAGTACAGAAGGAGTGTTACAGAGAGCAGCTGTTTGAGACTGGGGTTGAGAAGGACTGTTGCAGACAGCAAATGTTGGAGACTGGGTTGCAAAAGGACTGTTGCAGAGAGCAGAGGATGGAGACTGTGGTGCAGAAGGACTGTTGCAGAGAGCAGAGTTTGCAAACTCAGTTGCAGAAGAACTGTTACAGAGGGCAGAGTTTGGAGACTGTGGTGCAAAATGACTGATACAGATAGCAGAGGTTGGATATTGGGGTGCATAAGGACCCTTACAGAGAACAGAGATTCAAGACTGCGGTACAGAAGCACTGTTACCGAGAGCAGAGGTTGGAGACTGGGGTGCAGAAGTACTGATGTAGAGAACAGAGTTTGGAGACTTAGTTTCATAAGGATCGTTTGGGCATCAGATTATGGAGACTGGGGTGTAGAAGGACTGTTGCAGAGAGAAGTGATTGGAGACTGATGTACAGAAAGACTATTACAGAGAACAGAGTTTGGAGACTGGGGTGCAGAATAACTGTTGTAGAGATCAGAGGTTGGAGACTGGGGTGCAGAAAGATCATAGCAGAAAGCAGATGTTGGAGACTGGGTTTCAGAAGGATCTTACAGAGAGCAGAGTTAGGACACTGAGGTGAAGAAGGACTTTTGCAGAGACCAGAGGTTGAAGATTGGGACACAGAAGGACTGTTGCAGAGAACAGAGGTTAAAGTCTGAGATGCAGAGGGATTGTTATAGAGAGCAGAGTTTGGAGACTTGGGTGAAGAATGACTCATACATAACGCAGAGTTTGGAGACTCGGGTGCAGAAGGACTGATACAGAGAGCAGAGTATAGAGACTGCAGTACAAAAGGACTGTTACAGAGAGCAGAGTTTGAAGATTGGGGTGCAGAAGGCCTGTTACGCAGAGGAGAGTTGGGAGAATGGGCGCAGAAGGACTGTTACAGAGGGCAGGGTTTGGACACTGCGTTGCAGAAGGATCTTACAGAGAGCAGATATTGGATACTGAGGTGCAGAAGGACTTTTAAAGAGAATAGAGGTTGGAGACTGAGGCACAGAAGGATTTTTACAGAGAGCATAGTTTGGAGACTAAAGTGCAGAAGGACTCTTGCAGATAGCAGAGTTTGGAGACTGGGGTGTAGAAGGACTGTTGCAGGGACAAGAATTTGGAGACTGGGGTTCTGAAGGACTGTTGCAGAGAGAAGATGTAGGAGACTGAGATTCAGAAGGACTGTCACAGAGAGAAGAAGTTGGAGACTGGGGTGCAAAAGGATTGTTATGGAGAACAGAGTTTGGAGACTGGAGTGCAGAAGGGCTTTTACAGAGAGCAGACTTTGGAGATTGAGTTGCAGAAGGATCTTACGTAGAGCAGAGTTTGGAGACTGAGGTGCAGAAGAACTGTTACAGAGCGCATTGGTTGGATTCTGGGATGCAGAAGAATCATTGCAGACAGCAGAGTTACCAGACTAAGGTGCAGAAGGACTGTTGCAGAGAGCAGATGTTGGAGACTTGAGTGAAAAAGGACTGTTTCAGAGAGCAGATGTTGGAGACTGGGATGCAGATGGATCACTGCAGAGAACAGAGGTTGGAAACTGGGGTGCAGAAGGACTGATACAGAGAGCAGAGTTTTGAGACTGGGGTGCAGAAAGCCTGTTACAGAGAGCAGAGGTTGGAGACTGGGTACAGAAGGGCTTTTACACAGAGCAGAGTTTGGAGACTGGGTTGCAGAAGAATATTATGTAGAGCAGAATTTGGAGACTGGGGTGCAGAAGAATTGTTACAGAGAGTTGAGGTTGGCGACTGGGCTGCAGTAGGATGATGGCAGAGAGCAGAGGTTGGAGTTTGGTGAGCAGAAGGATCATTGCAGAGAGCAGAGGTTGGAGACTTGGGTGCAAACGGACGGTTGCAGAGAGCAGATGTTGGAGACTGCGATGCAGAATAACTGTTACACAAAGCTGAGGTTGAAGAATGGAGTGAAGAAGGACTGTTGCAGAGAGCAGAGTTTGGAGACTGGGGTGCAGAAGGACTGTAATAGAGAGCAGATGTTGGAGACTGAGATACAGAAGAACTGTTACAGAGAGCAGAGTTTGGAGACTGGGGTACAGAAGAACTGATACAGAAAGCAGAGGTTGGAGAATGGGATGCAGAAGGACTGTTTCAGAGAGTAGATGTTAATGACTGGGGTGCAGAAGAACTGTTGCAGAGAGCAGAAGTTGGAGACTGGGGTGCAGAAAGATTGTTGCAGGGAGCAGATGTTGGAGACTGGGGTGAAGAAGGACTTTAACAGAGATTAGAGTTTGGAGATTGGGGTGCAGAAGGATCTTAGAGAGAGCAGAGGTTGAAGAGTGGGGTGCAGACGAACTGTTGCACAGAGCAGAGGTTGGAGACTGGGGTGCAGAAGGATTGTTACAGAGAGCAGAGTTTGGAGACTGGCTGGCAGAAGGATCTTACATACAGCAGATGTTTAAGACTGAGGTGTAGAAAAAATTATACCAAGAGCAGAGTTTGGATACTGGGGTGCAGAAGAACTGTTGCCGAGACCAGAGGTGGAGACTGTTGTGCAGAACGACCGTTGCAGAGAGCAGAGTTTGGAGACTGTGGTGGAGAAGGAATGTTACAGAGAGCAGAGTTTGGAAACTGGGGTGTAGAAGAATCTTACAGAGAGCAGAGGTTGGAGACTGGGGTTCAGAAGGACTGTAACAGAGAGCAGAGGTTAGAGACTGAGTTGCAGAAAGACTGTTACAAAAGGCAGAGTTTAGAGACTGTGGTGCACAAGGATCCTTGCAGAGATAAGAGTTTTCAGACTGATGTACAAAATGACTTTTGCAGAGAGCAGATGTTGGAGACTGGGGTGCAGAAGGGTCGTTGCAGAGAGCAGAGGCTAGAGAGTGGGTTGCTGTAGGACCATTGCAGAGGTCAGAGTTTGGGAACTGAGGTGCAGTAGGATTGTTACAGAGAACAAAATTTGGATTCTGGGGTGCAGAAGGACTGTTGCAGAGACCAGAGTTTGGAAACTGGGGTTTAGAAAGACTGTGGCAGAGAGTAGAGGTTGGAGACTGGGGTGCAGAAGGACTGTTACAGAGAGCAGAGTTTGGAGACAGGGTTGCAGAAAGATATTACTGAGAGCAGAGGTTGGAGACTGAGGTGAAACAAGACTGTTACAGAGAGCAGAGTTTGGAGACTGGGGTGCAGAAGGATCGTTGCCGAGAACCGATTTTTCAGACTGAGGTGCAGAAGGACTGTTGGAGATTACAGAGTTTGGAGACTTGGGTTCAGAAGGATCTTTGCAGAGAGCAGAGGTTTGAGACTGGGGTGCAGAAGGACTGTTACAGAGAACATAGGTTAGAGACTGCGGTGCAGAATTTTGTTATAGAGAGGAGAGTTTGGTGAAAGGATGCAGAACGACTGTTACAGAGGGCAGAGTTTGGAGACTGGGTTGCAGAAGGATCTTACAGAGAGCAGAGGTTGGAGACTGAGGTGCAGAAGGACTCTTACAGAGAGTATACGTTATAGAATGAGATGCAGAAGGACCATTTCAGAGAGCAGAGGTGGAGACAGAGGTGCAGAAGGATTGTTACAGTGAGAAGAGTTTGGAGACTAAGGTGCAGAAGGACTGTTGCAGATAGCAGAGGTTGGAGAATGGGGTGAAGAATGACTGTTTCAGGGTGCAAGTTTTAGAGACTTGGCTGCAGAAGGACTGTTGAAGAGAGCAGAATTTGGAGACTGAGGTGCAGAATAACTGTTAGAGAGAGCAGAGTTTGGAGACTGGGGTTCAGAAGGACTGATACAGAAAGCAGAGTTTGGAGACTATGGTGCAGAAGAACCGATGCAGAGAGCACAATTCAAAGATTGCCATACAGGAAAACTGTTATAGAGAGCAGAGGTTGGAGAATGGTTTATAGAAGAACTGTTTCACAGTGCAGATGTTGGAGACTGGGTTTCAGAAGTACTGTTGCTGACAACAGAGTTTGGAGACTGGGGTGCAGAAGAACTGTCTCAGAGAGCAGGGGTTGGAGACTGAGGTGCAGAAAGAATGTTACAGAGAGCAAAGGTTGGAGACTGGGGTGCAGAATTACTGATACAGAAAGCAGAGGTTGAGACTGGGGTGGAGAAGAACCGTTAAAGAGAGCAGAGGTTGGAGATTGTAATAGAGAAGGACTGTTGCAGAGAGCACAGGTTAGAGAATGGGGTGCAGAAGGACTGTTAGAGAGATCAGAGGTTAGAGAATGGGGTTCAGAAGTAGGTTGCAGAGTTCAGAGGTTGAAGACAAAGGTGCAGAAGGACTGTTATAGAAAGCAGAGGTTAGAATCCGTGGTTCAAAAGGACTTATACAGAAAGCAGAGGTTTGAGACTGGGGTGCATAAGGACCGTGAGAGAGAGCAGAGGTTGGAGACAGCGGTACAGAATGACTGTTTCAGAGAGCAGAGGTTTGAGACTGGAAAGTAGAAGGACTGTTGCAGAGAACAGATGTTTTAGACTGGGTTGCAGTAGGACCGTTGAGGAAAGCAGAGGTTGTAGACTGGGTTGGAGAAGAATGATACAGAGAGCAGAGTTTGGAAACTGGGGTGCAGAAGGGCCTTACAGATAACAGAGGTTGGAGACTGGGGTGCAGAAGGAGTGTTAAGGAGAGGAGACGTTGGAGACTGGCGTGCAGAAGGACTGTTTCAAAGAGCAGAGGTTGGAGACTGAGATGCAGAAGGATTGTAACACAGAGCAGACTTTGGAAACATGGGTGAAGAATTATGATACAGAAAGCAGAGGTGTGAGACTGGGGTGCAGAAGGACTGTTTAAGAGAGCAGAGTTTGGAGACTGGGGTGCATAAGGTCTGCTACAAAGAGCAGAGATTGGAGACTGGGTTGCAGAAGGACTGGTATAGAGAGCAAAGTTTTGAGGATGGGTTGAAGAAGGATCTTACGGAGAGCAGTGGTATGTACCTGTGGTGAAGTAGGAATGTTACAGAGAGCAGTGATTAGAGACTGGGGTACAGAAGGATCTTGCAGAGAGCAGAGGTTTCAGACTGAGGTGCAGAAGGACTGTAACAAAGAGAAGAGGTGGGAGACTGAGTTGCAGCAGAACTGTTACAGATAGAAGAGTTTGGTGACTGAGGTGCAGAAGGACTGTTACAGAAAGAAGAGGTTGGAAATTGGGGTACAGAGGGACCGTTACAAAGAGCAGAGTTTGGAGACTGCGGTATAGAAAGACTGTAAAAGAGAGCAGAGTTTTGAGAATATGGTGCAGAAGGACTGTTACAGAGAGCAGAGGTTGGAGCCTGGGATGCAGAAGGATTGTTACAGCAGGAAGAGGTTGGAGAATGGGGTGCAGAAGGAACATTACAGAGAGCAGAGGTTGAAGACTGCGGTACAGAAGGACTGTTACAGAGAGCAGAATTTAGACTGCGGAGCAGAAGAATTGTTGCCGAGAAAATGGTTTGGAGAATGGGGTGCAGCAGGACCGGTGTGGAATCCAGAGGATGGAGACTGTGGTGGAAAAGGAATGTTACAGAGAGCAGAGTTTGAAAACTTGGATGCAGAAGAATCTTACAGAGAGCTGAATTTGGAAACAGGGGTGCAGAAGGACTGTTGAGGAGAGGAGACGTTTGAGACTGGGTTGCAAAGGATTGTTGCAGAGAGCAGAGGATGGAGACTGAGGTGCAAAAAGACTGTTACAGAGAGTAGAGGTTAGAGATTGGGGTGCAAAAGGCCTGTTACAGAGAGCAGAGTTTGGAATCTGGGGTGTGGAATAACTGTTACAGAGAGCAGAGTTTTAGACAAGGTTGCAGAAGGATCTAACAGAGAGCAAAGATTTTAGACCGAGTTACAGCAAGACTGTTACAGAGAGCAGAGGTTGGAGACTGGGGGTTCAGAAGGACTGTAGCAGAGAGCAGATGTTGGAGACTGGGATTCAGAAGGATCATTGCAGAGAGCAGAGGTTGGAGACTGGGATGCAGAATAATTATTGCAGAGGGCAGAGTTTCCAGACTGAGGCGCAGAAGGACTGTTGCAGAGAGCAGATGTTGGAGACTTGGGTGCAGAAGGACTGTTGCAGAGAGCAGATGTTGGAGACTGGGATGCAGAAGGATTATTGAAGAGAGCAGAGGTTGGACACTGGGGTGCAGAAGAACTGTTACACAGAGCAGATTTTGGAGACTGGGGTGAATAAGGACTGTTGCAGAAAGCAGGTTTTGGAGACTTATGTGCAGAAGGACTGTTTCAAATGGCAGATGTTGGATACTGGGGTGCATAAGACTGATACAGAAAGCAGAGGTTGGAGACTGTTGTGCAGAAGGACCGTTACAGAGCGCAGAGTTTGGAGACTGAAATACAGGAGGACTGTAGCAGAGAGAAGAGGTCTGAGATTTGAGTGGAGAAGAACTGTTTCAGAGTGCAAATGTTGGAGACTGGGGTTCAGAAGAACTGTTGCATAGAGCAGAGATTGGAGACTGTGGTGCAGAAGAACTGTCGCAGATCACAGAAGTTGGAGACTGAGTTTCAGAAAGAATGTTACAGAGAGCAAATGTTAGAGACTGGGGTGCAGAATTACTAATAAAAAAAGCAGAGGTTGAAGACTGGGGTGCAGAAGGACCGTTACAGAGAGCAGAGGTGGGAGGCTGCAGTAGAGAACGAATGTTACACAGCAGAGTTTGGAGACTAGGGTACAGAAGGACTGTTGCAGAAAGCAGATGTTGTAGACTGTTGTTCAGAAGAACTGTAGTAGAGAGCAGAGGTTAGAGAATGGGGTGCAGAAGTAAGGTTGCAGAGAGCAGAGGTTGGAAACAGTGGTGCAGAAAGACTGATACATAAAGCAGAGGTTTGAGAGTGGGATGCAGAAGGACTGTTACAGAGAGCAGAGGTTGAAGACTGCGGTAGAGAAGGACTGTTACAGAGAGCAGATGTTGGAGACTGGGGAGCAGAAGAACTGTTGGAGAGAACAGAGTTTGGAGACTGGGGTGCCGCAGGACCGGTGCAGAATCCAGAGGTTTTCAACTGTGGTGGAAAAGGAATGTTACAGAGAGCAGAGTTTGAAACTGGGATGCAGAAGAATTTTAAAGAGAGGTTGGAGACAGGGGTGCAGACGGACTGTTGAGGAGAGCAGTGGTTGGATACTGAGGTGCAAAAATACTGTTACAGAGAGTAGAGGTTGGAGATTGGGGTGCACAAGGCCTGTTACAGACAGCAGAGGTTGGAATCTTGGGTTCATTATAACTGTTACATACAGCAGAGTGTTTAGACAAGGTTGCAGAAAGATCTTATAGAGAGCAGAGTTTGTAGAGCTAGGTGCAGCAGGAATGTTACAGAGAGCAGAGGTTTGAGACTGGGGTGCAGAAGGCATGTTACGGAGAGGAGAGTTTGGAAAAGGGGTGCAGAAAAACTGTTAGAGAGGGCAGAGTTGGGGGACTGGGTTGCAGAAGGATCTTAAAGAGAGCAGATGTTGGAGTCTGGGGTGCAGAAGGATTGTTGCAGAGAGAAAAATTTTAGACTGAGGTGAAGAAGGACTGTTGCAGAGAGCAGATGTTGGAGATTGGGGTGCAGAAGGATTGTTACAGAGAGCAGAAGTTGGAGAATGGGGTGCTGAAGGACTTCTACAGAGAGCAGAGATTGGAGACTGCGGTGCAGAAGGCCTGTTACAGAGAGCAGAGTTTTGAGACTGGGGTGCAAAAGGACTGTTACAGAGCACAGAGTTTTGAGACTGGGTTTAAAAAAATCTTACAGAGAGCAGAGGTTTGAGACTGAGGTGCAGAAGGACTGTTGCAGAGAGCAGATGTTGGAGACTGCAGTACGAATGGACTTTTGCAGAGAGCAGAGGTTGAAGACTAGGGTACACAAGGACATTTTCAGTGAGCAGATTATGGAGACTGTTGTTCAGAAGGACTGTTGCAGAGAGCAGAAGTTTGAAAATGGGGTGCAGAAGTACTTTTGCAGAGAGCAGAGGTTGGAGACTGAGGTGCAGAAGGACGGATAAAGAGAGCAGAGGTTGGAGACTGGCGTGCAAAAGGACCTTTACAGAGAGCAGAGTTTGGAGACTGTGGTACAGAAAGAATATTACAGAGAGCAGAGTTTGGAGACTGGGTAGCAGAAGGACTGTTGCAGAATACAGAGGTTTGAGACTGGGCTTCACCAGGACCATAGCAGAAAGCAGAGGTTGGAGAATGGCGTGGAGAAAGAATGTTACAGAGAGCAGATTTTGAAAACTGGGGTTCAGAAGGATCTTTCAGAGAACAGAGGTTGGAGAATGAGGTGCAGAAGGATCATTCATAAAACAGAGTTTGGACACTGGGGTGCAGAAGAACTTTTGCAGAGAGCAGATGTTGGAGACTGGGGTGCAGAAGGATTGTTGAGAGAGCAGATGTTGGAGACTGGGGTGCCGAAGGACTCTTGCAGAGAGCAGAGTTTTAAGACTGCGGTGGAGAAGGACTGTTTTAGAGAAAGAGGTTGGATACTGGGGTACAGAAGAATTGTTGCAGAGAGAAGAGGTTTAATACTGAGGTACAGAAAGATCGTTTCAGAGAGCAGAGGTGGAGACTTGGCGGCAAAAGGACTCCTACACAGAGCACACGTTGCAGACTGGGTTACAGAAGGAATGTTGCAGACAGCAGATGTTGGAGACTGGGATGCAGAATAACTGTTACACAGAGCAGAGGTTGAAGACTGGAGTGAAGAAGGACTGTTGCAGAGAGCAGAGGTTGGAAACTGGGGTTCAGAAGGACTGTTACAGAGAGCAGAGGTTAGAGACTGAGTTGCAGGAGGACTGTTACAGAAAACAGAGTTTAGAGACTGTGGTGCACAAGGATCCTTGCAGAGATCAGAGTTTTCAGACTGATGTACAGAATGACTGTTGAGGAGAGCAGATGTTGGAGACTGGGGTGCAGAAGGATCGTTGCAGAGAGCAAAGGCTAGAGACTGGGGTGCCTTAGGATTATTGCAGAGGTCAGAGTTAAGGAACTGAGGTACAGTAGGATTGTTACAGAGAATAGAATTTGAATACTGGGGTGCAGAAAGACTGTTTAAGAGACCAGAGGTTGGAAACTGGGGTTTAGAAAGACTGTGGCAGAGAGCAGAGTTTGGAGACTGGGGTGCAGAAGGACTGTTAAAAAGGGCAGAGTTTGGAGACAGGGTTGCAGAAGGATCTTACTGAGAGCAGAGGTTGGAGACTGAGGTGGAACAAGACTGTTGCAGAGAGCAGTGCTTAGAGACTGGGGTACAGAAGTATCGTGCAGAGAGCAGAGGTGTCAGACTGAGGTGCAGATAGACTGTTAAAGAGAGTAGACTTTGGAGACTTAGGTTCATAAGAATAGATACAGAGAGCATAGTACTGAGACTGGGTTTTAGAAGGATCCTACAGAGAGCAGAGGTTGAAGAGTGAAGTGCAGAATGACTGTTACAGAATGTAGAGGTTGGAGACTGAGGTGCAGAAGACCGTTGCAGAGAAAAGAGTTTGGAGACGGAGGTGCAGAAGGCTTGTTTCAGAGAGCAGAGTTTGGAGACTGTGGTGCAGAAGGACTGTTGCAGGGAGCAGAGGTTGGAGACTGGGGTGCAGAAGGACTGTTGCAGGGAACAGAGGATGGAGACTTGGGAGCAGAAGGACTGTTGCAGAGGACAGAGGTTGAAGACTGGGGTGTTTCAGGATATTTGCAAAAAGCAGAGGTTAAAGAATGGGGTGGAGAAGAAATATTACAGAGACCAGAGTTTGGAACTGGAGTACAGAAGGATCTTACAGAAAGCAGAGGTTGGAGACTTTGGTGCAAAAGACTGTTGAAGAGAGCAGAGGTTTGAGACTGGGGTAGAGAAGGACTGTTGCAGAGAGCAGAGGTTGGAAACTGGGGTGCAGAAGGACTGTTGCAGATAGCAGAGTTTGGAGACTGGAGTGCAGAAGGACTGTTGCAGAGAGCAGAGGTTGGAGACTGACATGCAGATGTCTTGTTACATAGAGCAGAGTTTGGAGACTGAGGCGCAGAAGGATTGTTACAGAGAGCAGAGTTTGCAAACTAGGGTGCAGAAAAACTTTTGTAGAGAAAAGAGGTTGGAGACTGGGGTTTAGAAGGACTGTTGCAGAGAGCAGAGTTTGGAGACTGGGGTGCAGAAGGACTGTTGCAGGGAGCAGAGTTTGGATACTGGAGTGCAGAAAGACTATTGCAGAGAGCAGAGGATGGAGACTGGGCTGCAGAAGGAATGTT
The DNA here is from genome assembly GCF_052094955.1 of Ictidomys tridecemlineatus. NCBI lineage: Eukaryota > Metazoa > Chordata > Mammalia > Rodentia > Sciuridae > Ictidomys > Ictidomys tridecemlineatus. The sequence goes on from NW_027525201.1 coordinate 142,918, forward strand.
GCAGAGAGCAGAGGTTGGAGACTGAGGTGCAGAAGGACTCTTAGAGAGAGCAGAATTTGGAGACTGGGGTGCAGAAGGACTGTTGCAGAGAGCACAGGTTGGAGACTGAGGTGCAAAATCCTGTTACATAGAGCAGAGGTTGGACACTGAGGTGCAGAAGGATCGTTGAAATAAGCAGAGCTTGGAGACAGGGGTGCAGAAGGATCGTATACAGAACAGAATTTGGAGACTGAATTGCAGAAGTACTGTTGCAGTGATCAGAGGTTAAAGACTGGGGTGCAGTAGGATCATAGCAGAGAGCAGAGTTTGGAGACTGGAGTGCAGAAGGATTGTTGCAGAAAGCACAGGTTGGAGACTGGGGTCCAGAAGGCCTGCTACAGTGAGCAGAGTTTTGAGAGTGGCGTGCAGAAGGCCTGTTACAGAGAGGAGAGTTTGGAGAGTGGGGTGCAGAAGGACTGTAATAGAGAGCAGAGTTTGGAGACTGAGTTCCTGAAGGATCGTACAGAGAGCAGAGGTTGGAGACTGAGGTGCAGGTGGACTGTTACAGTGAGCAGTGGTTGGAGACTGGGGTGCGGAAGTTTCGTGCAGAGAGCAGAAGTGTCAGACTGAGGTGCAGATGGACTGTTACAGAGAGCAGAGGATGTAGACTGAGGTGTAGAAGAACTGTTACTGAGAGCAGAGTTTGAAGCCTGAGGTGCAGAAGGACTGTTACAGAAAAAAGTGGTTGGAAATTGGGGTGCAAAAGGACCGTAAAAAAGACAAGAATTTGGAGACTGCGGTATATAAAAACTGTAACAGAGAGCAGAGGTTGGAAACTGAGATGCAGAAGGATAGATACAGAGAGCACAGGTTTGAGACTGGCGTTCAGAAGGACTGATACAGAAAGCAGAGTTTGGAGACTGGGGTGCAGAAGGACCATTACGGAGAGAAGAGGTTGGAGATTGCGGTACAGAAGGACTGTTACAGAGAGCAGATGTTGGCGTCTGGGGAGCAGAAGGACTGTTGCAGAGGACAGAGGTTGAAGACTGGGGCGTTTCAGGACATTTGCAAAAAGCAGAGGTTAAAGAATGGGGTGGAGAAGGAATATTACAGAGAGCAGAGTTTGGATACTGGAGTACAGAGGGTATCTTACAGAGAGCAGATGTTGGATACTTTGGTGCAGAAGGACTGTTGAAGAGAGCAGAGGTTGGAGACTGGGGTGGAGAAGGACTGTTGCAGAGAGCAGAGTTTGGAGACTGGAGTGCAGAAGGACTGTTGCAGAGAGCAGAGGTTGGAGACTGACATGCAGATGTCTTGTTACATAGAGCAGAGTTTGGAGACTGAGGCGCAGAAGGATTATTACAGAGAGCAGAGTTTGCAGACTGGGGTGCAGAAAAACTTTTGCAGAGAAAAGAGGTTGGAGACTGGGGTTCAGAAGGACTGTTGCAGAGAGCAGAGTTTGGAGACTGGGTGCAGAAGGACTGTTGCAGAGAGCAGAGTTTAGAGACTGGAGTGCAGAAGGACTGTTGTAGAGAGCAGAGGTTGGAGACTGAAGGGCAGAAGTCTTGTTACATAGTGCAGAGTTTGGAGACTGAGGCGCAGAACGATTGTTACAGAGAGCAGACTTTGCAGTCTGGGGTGCAGAAAAACTATTACAGAGAAAAGAGGTTGGAGACTGGGGTTCAGAAGGACTGTTGCAGAGAGCAGAGTTTGGAGACTGGGGTGCAGAAGGACTGTTGCAGGGAGCAGAGGTTGGATACTGGGTTGCAGAAAGACTATTGCAGAGAGCAGAAGATGGAGAATGGTCTGCAGAAGGAGTGTTGCAGAGAGCAGAGGTTGGAGACCGAGGTGCAGAAGAACTCTTAGAGAGAGCAGAAGTTTGAGACGCAGGTGCAGAAGGACTATTGCAGAGAGCAGAGGTTGGAGACTGAGGTGCAAAATCCTGTTACATAGAGCAGAGTTTGGTCACTGGGGTGCAGAAGGATCGTTGAAATAAGCAGAGCTTGGAGACAGGGGTGCAGAAGGATCATATAGAGAGCAGAATTTGGAGACTGAGTTGCAGAAGTACTGTTGCAGTGATCAGAGGTTGGAGACTGGGGTGCAGTAGGATCATAGCAGAGAGCAGAGTTTGGATACTGGAGTGCAGAAGGATCGTTGCAGAGAGCAGAGGTTGGAGACTGGGGTCCAGAAAGCTTGCTACAGTGAGCGGAGTTTTGAGACTGGTGTGCAGAAGGCCTTTTACAGAGAAGAGATTTGGAGACTGGGGTGCAGAAGGACTGTTATAGAGAGCAGAGTTTGGAGACTGAGTTCCTGAAAGATCTTACAGAGAGCAGTGGTTGGAGACTGGGGTGCAGAAAGACTGTTGCAGAGAGCAGAGTTTGGATACTGAAGTGCAGAAAGACTCTTAGAGAGAGCAGAATTTGGAGATTGGGGTGCAGAAGGACTGATACAGAAAGCAGAGATTGGAGTCAGGGCTGCAGAAAGACGTTTACAGAGAGCAGAGTTTGAAGACTGCAGTATAGTAGGACTGTTGCAGGGAGCAGAGTTTGGAGACTGAGGTGCGGAAGGATAGATACAGAGAACAGAGGTTGGAGACTGGGGTTCAGAAAGACTGATACAGAAAGCAGAGTTTGGAGACTGGGGTGTAGAAGGACTGTTATAGAGATTAGAGTTATGGAGACTCAGGTGCAGAAAGACTGTTACAGGAAGCAGAGTTTTGAAATTGGGGTGCAGAAGAACTTTTACAGAGAGCACATGTTGAAGACTGCGCTATAGGACTGTTATCCAGAGCAGATGTTGGAGACTGGGGTGAAGAAGGACTCTTACATAGAGCACAGGTTGGAGACTGAGGTTCAGAAGGATAGATACAGAGATACAGGTTGGTGACTGGAGTTAAGACAGAATGATACAGAAATCAGAGGTTGGAGACTGGGGTGTAGAAGGACCGTTACGAAGAGCAGAGGTTGTAGACTGCAGTATAGAAGGACTCTTACAGAGAGCAGATGTTTGAGACTGGGGAGAAGAAAAACTGTTGTAGAGGACAGAGGTCGGAGACTGGGTTGGAGAAGGAATGTTACAGAGAGCAGAGTTTGGAAACTGGTGTGCAGATAGACCTTACAGAGAGCAGAGGTTGAAGACTGTGGTGCAGAAGAACTGTTGCAGAGAGAAGACATTGGAGACTGGGGTCCAGAAAGATCGTTGCAGAGAGCAGAGTTTGGATACTGGGGTAAAGAAGGACTGTTACAGAGAGCAGAGTTTGGAGAATGATGTGCGGCAGGACTGTTGCAGAGAGCAGATGTTGTAGACTGGGGTGGAGAAGAATCATTGGAAAGAGAAGAGGTTGGAGACTGTTGTGCAGAAATACTTTCACAGAGTGCAGAGTTTAAAGACTTGGTTGCAAAAGGATCTTACAGAGAGCAGAGTTGGGAGACTGAGGTGCAGAAAGACTATTAGAGAGAGCAGAAGTAGAAGATTGAGGTGCAGAAGAACTGTTACAGAGAGCAGAGTTTTGATACAATGGTGCAGAAGCATCTTACAGAGAGCAGAATTTGGATACTGAGGTGCAGAAGGACTGTTGCAGAGATCAGAGGTTGGAGAGTGGGGTGCAGTTGGATCATTGCAGAGAGCTGATGTTGGAGACTGAGGTGCAGAAGGATTGTTGTAGAGAGCAGATTATGGAGACTGGGGTGCAGAAGGCCTGCTACAGAGAGAAGAGTTTGGAGACTGGCTTGCAGAAGGCCTGTTACAGAGAGGAGAGGTTGTAGACTGAGGTTCAGGTGGACTGTTACAGAGAGCAGTGTTTGGAGACTGTGGTGCAGAAAGATCGTGCAGAGATCAGAGGTTTGAGACTGAGGTGAAGGTGGAATGTTACAGAGACCAAAGGTTGGAGACTGAGGTGTAGAAGGACTGTTACAGAGAGTAGAGTTTGGAGACTCAGGTGCAGAAGGACTGTTATACATAGCAGTGTTTGGTGACTGGGTTCCTGAATCTTACAGAGAGCAGAGGTTGGAGACTGAAGTGCAGGTGGACTGTTAAAGAGAGAGAGGTTTGAGACTGAGGTGTAGAAGTCCTGTTACAGACAGGAGAATTTGGAGACTCAGGTGCAGAAGGACTGTTACAGAAAGCAGAGGTTCGAAATTGGGCTGAAGAAGGACCATTACAGAGAGCAGAGGTTGGAGACTGCGGTATAGGTCTGTTACCGAGAGCAGAGGTTGGAGACTGGGCTGCAGAAGGACTCTTACATAGAGCACAGGTTGGAGACTGAGGTGCAGAAGGATAGATACAGATAACAGAGGTTGGAGACTGGGATTCAGACAGACTGATACAGAAAGCAGAGTTTGGAGACTGGGGTGTAGAAGGACCGTTACAAAGAGCAGAGTTTGGAGACTGCAGTACAGAAGGACTATTACAGAGAGCAGATCTCGGAGTCTGCGGAGCACAAAAACTGTTGCAGAGAACAGAGGTTGAAGACTGGGGTGGAGAAGGAATGTTACAGAGAGCAGAGTTGGGAAACTGGAGTGCAAAAAGATCTTACAAAGAGCAGAGGTTGGAGACGTGGTGCAGAAGGACTGTTGCAAAGAGCAGACATTGGAGACTGGGTTTCAGAATGATCGTTCAAGAGGGCAGATTTTAGAAACTGGGGTGCAGAATGAATGTTACACAGAGCAGAGGTATAAGACTGAGGTGCAAAAGGACTGTTAGAGAGAGCAGAGTTTGGAGACTGGGGTGCAGAAGGACTGTCACAGAAAGTAGAGTTTGAAGACTGGGGTTTAGATGGATCTTACAGAGAGCAGAGTTTCGAGACTGTGGTTCAAAATGACTGTAGCAGAGACCATATGTTGGAGACTGGGGTGGAGTAGAATCGTTGCAGAGAGCCGAGGTTAGAGACTGGCGTGCAGAAGGATCTTTGCAGAGAGCAGATTTTGAAGACTGGGGTGCAGAAGGCCTGCTACAGAGAGAAGAGTTTAGAGACTGGCGTTCAGAAGGCCTGTTACAGAGAGGAGAGGTGGGAGACTTGGGTGCAGAAGAACAGTTATAGAGAGCAGAGTTTGGAGACTGGGTTGCTGAAGGTTCTTACAGAGAGCAGAGGTTGGAGACTGAGGTGCAGTTAGACTGTTACAGAGAGCAGTGTTTGGAGACTGTGGTGCAGAAGGATTGTTAAGAGAGCAGAGGTGTCAGACTGAGGTTTAGTAGGACTGTTACAGAGAACAGAGGTTGGAGACTGAGGTGTAGAAGCACTGTTACAGAGAGCAGAGTTTGGAGACTGAGGTGCAGAAGGACTCTTACAGAAAGCAGAGGTTGGAAATTGGGGTGCAGATAGACAGTTTCAGAGACCAGAGGTTAGAGACTGCGGTATAGAAAAACTGTTACAGAGAGCAGAGTTTGGAGACTGGGGTGCAGAAGAAATGCTATAGAGAGCACAGGTTGGAGACTGAAGTGCAGAAGGATAGATACAGAGAGCAGAGGTTTGAGAGTGAGGTTCAAAAGGACTGATACAGAAAGCAGAGTTTGGAGACTGGGGTGCTTAAAGACCGTTATGGAGAGCAGAGTTTGGAGACTGGGGAGCAAAATGACTGTTGCACAGGACAGAGGTTGGAGACTGCGGTGCCGCAGGACACGTGCAGAAGGCAGAGGTTGAAGAATGGGGTGAAGAAAAAATGTTACAGAGAGCAGAGTTTGGAAACTGGAGTGCAGAAGGATCTTACAGAGAGCAGAGTTGGGAGACTGTGGTGCAGAAGGATTGTTAGAGCGAGCAAAAGTTGGAGACTGGGGTCCAGAAAGATCGGTGCAGAGAGAGTAGAATTTGGAGACTGGGGTGCAGAAGGACGGTTGCAGAGAGCAGAGGTTTGAAACTGGGGTGCAGAAGGACTATTGCAGAGTGCAGAAATTGGAGACTGGAGTGCAGAAGCACTGTTGCAGAGAGCAGAGGTTGGAGTCTGATGTGCAGAATGACTCTTACAGAGAGCAGAGTTTGGAGACTGGGGTGCAGAAGGACTGCTACAGAGACCAGAGGTAAGAGACTGTGGTGCAGAAGGACTGTTACAGAAATCAGAGGTTAAAGACTGTGGCTCAGTAGGATCATTGCAGAGAGCAGAGGTTTGAAACTGGGATGCAGAAGGATTATTGCAGAGAGCAGAGATTGGAGACTGGAGTGCAGAAGCACTATTGCAGAGAGCAGAGGTTGGAGTCTGCTGTGCATAAAGACTCTTACAGAGAGCAGAGTTTGGAGACTGGGGTGCAGAAGGACTGTTACAGAGACCAGAGGTAAGAGACTGTGGTGCAGTAGGAATGTTCGAGAGATCAGAGGTTAAAGACTGCGGTGCAGTAGGATCATTGCAGAGAGCAGAAGTTGGAGACTGAGGTGTAGAGGGATCCTAGGAGAGAGCAGTTTTTGAAGACTGGGGTGCCGAAGGCCTGGTACAGAGAGAAGAGTCTGGAGACTGGCGTGCAGAAGGCCTGTTACAGAGAGGCGAGGTGGGAGACTTGGGTGCAGAAGGACAGTTATAGAGAGCAGAGTTTGGAGACTGGGTTGCTGAAGATTATTACAGAGAGCAGAGGTTGGAAACTGAGGAGCAGGTGGACTGTTACAGAGAGCAGTGTTTGTAGACTGGTGTGCAGAAGTATCGTGAAGAGAGCAGAGGTGTCAGACTGAGGTTCAGGAGGACTGTTACAGAAAACAGAGGTTGGAGACTGAGGTGTAGAAGCACTGTTACAGAGAGCAGAGTTTTTGAGACTGAGGTGTAGAAGGACTTTTACGGAAAGCAGAGGTTGGGAATTGGGGTGCAAATGGACCGTTACAGAGATCAGAGTTTGGAGACTGCGGTATAGAAAAACTGTTACAGAGAGCCAAGGATGGAGACTGGGGTGCAGAAGGAATGTTACAGAGAGGACAGGTTGGAGAATTAAGTGCAGAAGGATAGATACAGAGAGCAGAGTGTTGAGACTGAGGTTAAAAAGGACTGACACAGAAAGCAGAGTTTGGGGTGCTGAAAAACCATTACAAAGAGCAGAGGTTATAGACTGGGGAGCACAATGACTGTTGCCGAGGACAGAGGTTTGAGACTGGGGTGCCGCAGGACACGAGCAGAAGGCAGAGGTTAAAGAATGGGGTGGAGAAGGAATGTTACAGAGAGCAGAGTTTGGAAACTGGAGTGCAGAAGGATCTTACAGAGAGCAGAGTTGGGAGACTGTGGTGCAGAAGGATTTTTACAGAGAGCAGAGGTTGGAGACTGGGGTCAAGAAGGATCGGTGCAGAGAGAAGAGATTTGAGACTGGGGTGCAGAAGGACTGTTGCAGAGAGCAGAGGTTTTAAACTGGGGGGCAGAAGGACTGTTGCAGAGAGCAGAGGTTGGAGACTGGAGTGCAGAAGGACTGTTGCAGAGAGCAGAGGTTGAAGTTTGATGTGCAGAAAGACTCTTACAGTAAGCAGAGTTTGGAGATTGGGGTGCAGAAGGACTGTTACAGAGACCAGAGGTTGGAGACTGTGGTGCAGAAGGACTGTTGCAGAGATCAGAGGTCAAAAACTGTGGTGCAGAGTGATCATTGCAGAGAGCAGAGGTTAGAGACTGTGGTGCAGAGGGATCCTTGGAGAGAGCAGTTTTGAAGATTGAGGTGCAGAAGGCCTGCTACAGAGAGCAGAGTTTGGAAACTGAGGTGCAGAAAGACTGTTACAGAAACTAGAGGTTGAAAATTGGGGTGCATAAGAACCGTTATAGAGACCATTGTTTGGAGACTGTGGTACAGAAAAACTGTTACAGAGCGCACAGGTTGGAGACTGGGGTTCAAAAAGACTGTTGCAGAAACCAGAGTTTGGAGACTGGGGTCTAGGAGGATCATTGCAGAGAGCAGAGTTTGCAGTCTGGGGTACAGAAGGACTGTTGCAGAGAGCAGAGGTTGGAAAATAGGGTGTAGAAGGACTGTTGCAGAGAGCAGATGTTTGGCACTGGAGTGCAGATGGACTGTTCCAGAGAGCAGTAGTTGGAGACTGAGGTGTAGAAGGACTGTTATAAAGAGCAGAGTTTGGAGACTGGGGTGCAGAAGGACTGTTACAGAGCAGAGGTTGAATACTAGGGTTTAGATGGATCTTACAGAGAGCACAGGTTGAAGACTGGGGTGCAAATGGACTGTTGTAGAGAGCAGAGGTTGGAGACTGTGGTGGAGAAGGATCTTACAAAGAGCAGAGGTTTGAAACTGGGGTGCAGTCCCTGCTGCACCTTTGGGCAAAAACTGTTCTGGAGTTGCTTGGCAGTCCCCTGCAAGGGGACCCGCGCTCCGGAGGGAGGGGTCGGAGAGCTGCGGCGGCAGCCGCTTGGACCCAAGCACCTAGCCGAGGAGCGACGGAGGTCCCAGCGTCGCTGCTAAGGCCGCTGACAACCGCGGCGCCTGAGCGCGGCCCACAGCCTGCTTGCTCAGGATCACTAGGCAAAGCTGAGCTGACGTGGAGCTAAGGCGTGCAGCCTGGGCCCCTCAGAAAACACACACTGAGCACGAATCAACGGCATGCAAGCTCTGGTTCGCCTGCTTCTCGTGTCTCAGCACTAACGATCCCACTGAAATAACTAGTCCCACCTGAACTCACAGAGGTAAAAACCAACTGAGCACCATAGCCGGACCCAGGGAATCAGGAGGGACGTGGGACCTGCAGAGAAGAACTCACAGCTATTGCTTTCCACTAGTGCTGACAACAGAGGTCCCTTGCACCAGATACCAGGGGAGTCACTACCTGAGGGCAAACAAGTTCGCTGGGGCCCTCAGCCCCAAGCCATACAAACTTGGGGTCTGAGGAAGGCAAACAGAAAGGGTGTGGCCAGGCATCCATGAAAACAGAGCTCCCAGGAGCAGCAGATCCAGCGTGTAGCCAGTAGTGAGGTAAGCATCACAGGTGAGCGGGGCCTGGATTGAGGAACTACAAGAGAAGGCTCTAAGTACTCAGGATTGGAGACCCTCACAGTCTGGGAAGAAGAGCTGAGGCACAGTGATTGGTTCCTACCTATCAAAAAAAGAAGCCTGGCCCAGTGGGCATAGCTCCACCTACTGGAAGAGAAGTTAACCGAGCTCTATGACTGCATTTATTATTATTATTTTTTTTCAATGATTATTATTAGTACTTTTTTAAATTTTTCTATTTTTTTTATCTTTTTATTTTTTTATTTTTATTTTTTTTTTTACTTTTTGATGTTGATTAGTTGTTGTTCTTTAACTTTCTTATTAATGGTTTCAATTTTTTAAATTCTTTTTATTCTATTATGGTTACTATTATTTTTTAAACTTTAATTTTCATTTTTTATTATCACTATAATTTTTTTTTGTTTTAAAGTCCTTTGTTCTTTTCTTTCTTTCTTTTCACTTTTTTTCTTCTGTCTTTTCATTTCTTTTCAATTTTCTTACTCCCCTTTCCTGAACTCTACCTGCCTACACTCATTCTCTTTAGTGACTTCTTCCCTTCCCTTCTATTATCTCTCCTCCAAGCATCCAATAAATTTATAAGAATAAACAGTAACTCAGCAGTCAAACAGAACAAGAAGTAACATGAGCATAAAAAAGCAAGGAAGAAAAGGAGTACAAACAATGAAGGACAGCCTAAATATTCAGGAGGACTTAGAGTCATCAGAAAAATGGCCATATAAAGAACTCAAGGAACACCTTAGACAGATGAAAAAGAATCTTAAAGATCACATTGAATTTGAATTACAGAAACAGATAAAAGAAGAAGTTAAGCATCTTTATCAGGAAATAGAGGTTATTAAAAAAATCAAAATATAATTCTGGAAATGAAGGAAACGGTAAACCAAATTAAAAACTCAATCGAGAGTATCACCAACAGACTGGAACAAGTAGAAGCCAGAACGTCAGATAATGAAGACAAAATATATCATTTTGAAAGGAATCTAGCCAACTCAGATAGGCTGGTAAAAAATCACGAGAAAAACATCCAAGAGATTTGGGATAATATAAAAAAACCAAATTTACGAGTCATCGGGATAGAAGAAGGCACAGAGATTAATACCAAGGGAATGAGTAACCTGCTGAATGAAATAATTACAGAAAACTTTCCAGAAATATAAAAGAAAACAGATATGCAAATTTTAGATGCATACAGGACACCGAGCACACAAAATCACAGTAGACCAACGCCAAGACACATTGTTATGAAGATATCCAACATACAGAACAAAGAGAAAATATTAAAAGCTACAAGAGAAAAGTGGCAGATTACATTTAGGGGTAAACCAATAAGGTTAACAACGGATTTTTCATCACAGACGCTAAAAGCGAAAAGATCCTGGAACAACGTATTTCAAACACTGAAAGACAATGGTTGCCAACCAAGAATTTTGTATCCAGCAAAATTAAGCTTCAGGTACGACAACGAAATAAAAATCTTTCAGGATAAACAAAAACTAAAAGAATTCGTAGCCAGAAAACCAGCATTGCAAAGCGTCTTGAGCAAAACATTACATGAGGAAGAAATGAAAAACAATAACCAAAACCATCAGTGGGAAGTGCCTCTATAAAGCCAGAGGGCGGGGGGAAAGCTAAGCTAGGAGAAACAAACTAAAAGAAGATAAATAATCAAACATGGCTGGAAGTACAAACCATACATCAATAGTAACTCTAAACGTTAATGGCTTAAACTCTCCAATAAAGCGACATAGGCTGGTAACATGGATTAAAAAAACAAAACCAACAATATGCTGCCTCCAGGAGACGCATCTGATTGGAAAAGACATACACAGGCTGAAGGTGAAAGGTTGGGAAAAAATATACCATGCACACGGACCTCGCAAGCAGGCAGGTGTGGCCATCCTCATATCGAATAAAATCGACTTCAAGACTAAATTAATCAAAAGGGATAAGGAAGGTCATTATATACTGTTAAAAGGAACCATTCACCAACAAGGCATAACAATCATCAATATTTATGCACCAAATAATGGGGCTGTGACGTTCATGAAAGAAATTCTCATCAAGTTCAAGAATCAAATAGACCACAATACAATAATTATGGGTGACTTCAACACACCTCTCTCACCATTGACAGATCTTCCAAACAAAAGTTGAATAAAGAAACTATAGAACTCAATATCACAATCAACAACCTAGACTTAACTGACATATATAGAATATATCATCCAACATCAAGTGGCTATACCTTTTTTTCAACAGCACATGGATCCTTCTCAAAAATAGACCATATATTATGTCATAGGGCATCCCTCAGTAAATATACAGGGGTGGAGATAATACCATGCATTTTATCTGATCATAATGCAATGAAAATGGAAATCAATGATAAAAGAAGGAAGGAAAAATCCTACATCACATGGAAAATGAACAATATGTTACTGAATGATCAATGGGTTACAGAAGACATAAAGAAGGAAATCAAAAAATTCTTAGAGATAAATGAAAACACATACACAACATATCGGAATCTATGGTACACAATGAAAGCAGTTTTAAGAGGGAAATTCATCGCCTGGAGGTCATACCTCAAAAAAAGGAAAAACCAACAAATAAATGAGCTCACACTCCATCTCAAAGCCCTAGAAAAGGAAGAGCAAAACAACAGCAAATGTAGCAGAAGGCAAGAAATAATTAAAATCAGAGCGGAAATCAACGAAATTGAAACAAAAGAAACTATTGAAAAAATTAACAAAACTAAAAGTCGGTTCTTTGAAAAAATAAATAAGATTGACAGACCCCTAGCCATACTAACGAAGAGAAGAAGAGAGAACTCAAATTACTAACATACAGGAAGAAAAAGGCAATATTACAACAGACACAACAGAAATACAGAAGACAATTAGAAATTATTTTGAAAACCTATATTCCAATAAAATAGAGGATAGTGAAGACATCGATAAATTCCTTAAGTCATATGATTTGCCCAGACTGAGTCAGGAGGATACCCACAACTTAAACAGACCAATATCAATAGATGAAATAGAAGAAGCAATCAAAAGACTTTCAACCAAGAAAAGCCCAGGACCGGATGGGTATACAGCGGAGTTTTACAAAACCTTTAAAGAAGAATTAATGCCAATACTTTTCAAGTTATTTCAGGAAATAGAAAAAGAGGGAGCTCTGCCAAATTCATTCTATGAGGCCAACATCACCCTGATTCCGAAACCAGACAAAGACACCTCAAAGAAAGAAAACTACAGACCAATATCTCTGATGAACCTAGATGCAAAAATCCTCAATAAAATTCTGGCGAATCGGATACAAAGGCACATCAAAAAAATTGTACACCATGATCAAGTAGGATTCATCCCTGGGATGCAAGGATGGTTCAATATACGGAAATCAATAAATGTTATTCACCACATCAATCGACTTAAAGATAAGAACCATATGATCATCTCAATAGACGCAGAAAAAGCTTTCGACAAAGTACAGCATCCCTTTATGTTCAAAACACTAGAAAAACTAGCGATAACAGGATCTTACCTCGACATTGTAAAAGTTATTTATGCCAAGCCTCAGGCTAGCATCATTCTCAATGGAGAAAAATTAGAGGCATTCCCCCTAAAATCTGGAACAAGACAGGGATGCCCTCTATCACCACTTCTATTCAATATAGTTCTCGAAACACTGGCCAGAGCAATTAGACAGATGAAAGAAATTAAAGGCATAAAAATAGGAAAAGAAAAACTTAAATTATCACTTTTTGCGGACGACATGATTCTATACCTAGAAGAACCAAAAGGGTCCACAAAAAAACTACTAGAAGTAATAAATGAATTCAGCAAAGTAGCAGGATATAAAATTAACACGCATAAATCAAAGGCATTTCTGTATATCAGCGACAAAACTTCTGAAATGGAAATGAGGAAAAACACTCCATTCACAATATCCTCAAAGAAAATAAAATACTTGGGAATCAACCTAACAAAAGAGGTGAAAGATCTATACAATGAAAACTACAAAACCCTAAAGAGAGAAGTAGAAGAAGATCTTAGAAGATTGAAAAATATACCCTGTTCATGGATAGGCAGAACGAACATCATCAAAATGGCGATATTACAAAAAGTTCTCTATAGGTTTAATGCAATCCCAATCAAAATCCCAATGGCATTTCTTGTAGAAATAGATAAAGCAACCATGAAATTCATATGGAAAAATAAAAGGCCCAGAATAGCAAAAGCAATTCTAAGCAGGAAGCGTGAATCAGGCGGTATAGCGATACCAGATTTCAAACTATATTACAGAGCAATAGTAACAAAGACAGCATGGTACTGGTACCAAAACAGACGGGTGGACCAATGGTACAGAATAGAGGACACAGAGACTAATCCACAAAGCTACAACTATCTTATATTTGATAAAGGAGCTAAAAGCATGCAATGGAGGAAGGATAGCATCTTCAACAAATGGTGCTGGGAAAACTGGAAATCCATTTGCAACAAAATGAATCTGAATCCCCTCCTCTCACCATGCACAAAAGTTAACTCAAAGTGGATCAAGGAGCTAGATATCAAAACAGAGACTCTGTGCCTGATAGAGGAAAAAGTTGGCTCCGATCTACATATTGTGGGGTCGGGTTCCAAATTCCTTAACAGGACACCTATAGCACAAGAGTTAATAACAAGAATCAATAAATGGGACTTACTTAAACTGAAAAGTTTTTTTCTCAGCAAGAGAAACAATAAGAGAGGTAAATAGGGAGCCTACATCATGGGAACAAATTTTTACTCCTCACACTTCAGATAGAGCCCTAATATCCAGAGTATACAAAGAACTCAAAAAATTAAACAATAAGAAAACAAATAACCCAATCAACAAATGGGCCAAAGACCTAAACAGACACTTCTCAGAGGAGGACATACAATCAATCAACAAATATATGAAAAAATGCTCACCTTCTCTAGCAGTCAGAGAAATGCAAATCAAAACCACCCTAAGATACCATCTCACTCCAGTAAGATTGGCAGCCATTATGAACTCAAACAACAACAAGTGCTGGCAAGGATGTGGGGAAAAGGGTACTCTTGTACATTGCTGGTGGGACTGCAAACTAGTGCAGCCAATTTGGAAAGCAGTATGGAGATTCCTGGGAAAGCTGGGAATGGAACCACCATTTGACCCAGCTATTGCCCTTCTCGGACTATTCCCTGAAGACCTTAAAAGAGCTTATTACAGGGATACTGCCACATCGATGTTCATAGCGGCACAATTCACAATTGCTAGACTGTGGAACCAACCCAGATGCCCTTCAATAGATGAATGGATAAAAAAAATGTGGCATTTATACACCATGGAATATTACGCAGCACTAAAAAATGACAAAATCATGGATTTTGCAGGGAAATGGATGGCACTAGAGCAGATTATGCTTAGTGAAGCTAGCCAATCCCTAAAAAACAAATACCAAATGTCTTCTTTGATATAATGAGAATAACCAGGATCAGAGCAGGGAGGAAGAGCAGGAAGGAAAGATCAACATTAAACAGTTACAATAGGTGGGAGGGAAAGGGAGAGAAAAGAGAAATTGCATGGTAATGGAGGGAGACGCTCATTGTTATACTAAAGCACTCATAAGAGGTTGCGAGGGGAATGGGTAAATAAACAAGGAGAGAAGTGAAATACAGTAGACGGGGTAGAGACACAAGATGGGAGGAGAGGGGAGAGGGGATAGTAGAGGATAGGAAAGGGAGCAGAATACAACAGACACTAATAGGGCATTATGTAAAAATGTGGATATGTAACAGATGTGATTCTGCAATCTGTATTTGGGGTAAAAATGGGAGTTCATAACCAACTTAAATCTAATGTATGAAACATGATATGTCAATAGCTTTGTAATGTTTTGAACAACCAATAAAAAAAACAAAAAAGAAAAAAAAAAGAAACTGGGGTGCAGACGAACAGTTGCTAGGAGCAGAGGTTTGACACTGCTGTGCAGAAGGATCGTTGCATAGAGAAGAGTTTGGAGACTGGGATGCAGAAGGCCTGATACAGAGAGCAGAGTTTGGAGACTGCGGTACAGAAGGACTGTTACAGAGAGTAGAGGTTAAATACTGGATTCAGATGGACTCTTAGAGAGGACAGAGGTTGGAGACTGGGGTGCCGCAGAATCCTCGCAGAAAGCAGAGTTTAGAGACTGCGATGAAGAAGGAATTTTAGACAGAGCAGATTTTGTAAACTGGAGTGCAGAAAGATCGTACAGAGAGCACCGGTTGGAGACTGTGGTGCAGAAGGACTCTTGCAGAGAGTAGAGTTTGGAGACTAGGGTCCAGAGGATCGTTGCAGAGAGCAGAGGTTGGAGACTGGGGTGCAGAAACAATGTTGCAGAGAGCAGAGGTTGGAGACCAAGGTGCAGAAGGATAGTTGCAGAGAGCAGAGGTTGGAGACTGGAGTGTAGAAGGACTATTGCAGAGAGCAGAGATTGGAGACTGAGGTGAAGAAGGACTATAGAAAGAGCAGAAGTTGCATAATGGAGTGCAGAAAGACTGATATAGAAAGCAGAGGTTGGAGTCTGGGTGCAGAAAGACTGTTACAGAGAGCAGAGGTTAGAGACTGCAGTACAGAAGGACTTTTGCAGAGAGCAGTGTTTGCATACTGGTGTGCAGAAAGACTGTTACATAAAGCAGAGGTTGGATACTGAGGTCCAGAAGTCCGGTTACATAGAGCAGAGGTTGGTGACTGTGGTGCAGATGGATCCTTGCAAGGAGGAGACTTGGAGACAGGGGTGCAGAAGGATCTTACAGAGAGTAGAAGTTTGAGACTGAGGTGCAGAAGGACTGTTGCAAAAATGAGAGGTTGGAGACTGGGGTGCAGTAGGATCTTTCCTGAGAGCAGAGGTTGGAGACTGGGGTGCAGAAGGACTCTTACATAGAGCACAGGTTTTAGACTGAGGTGCAGAAGGATAGATACAGAGAACAGAGTTTGGAGACTATGGTTCAGACAGACTGTTACAGAAAGCAGAGTTTGGAGACTGGGGTGTAGAAGGACCATTACAAAGAGCAGAGTTTGGAGACTGCGGTACAGAAGGACTGTTACAGACAGCAGATCTTGGAGACTGAGGATCAGAAAGACTGTTGCAGAGGACAGAGGATGGAGTCTCGGGTGGAGAAGGAATGTTACAGAGAACAGAGTTTGGAAACTGCAGTGCAAAAGTATCTTACGAAGAGAAGAGGTTGGAGACTGTGTTGCAGAAGGACTGTTGCAGAGAGCAGACGTTGGAGACTGAAGTCCAGAAGGATCGTTGCAGAGAGCAGAGTTTTGAAACTGGGGTGCAGAAGGACTGTTCCTGAGAGCAGATGTTGAAGACTGGGGTGCAGAAGAACTGTGGAACAGAGCAGATTTTAGAGACTGGGGTGCAGAAGGACTGTTACACAGAGCAGAGTTTGGAGACTGAGGTTCAGACGGACTGATACAGAGAGCAGAGTTTGGAGACTGGGGTGCAGAAAGACTGTTACAGAGACCAGACGTTGGAGACTGGGGTTCAGATGGATCTTTCAGAGAGCAGAGTTTGGAAACTGGGGTGCAAAAGACTGTTGCAGAGATCAGAATCTGGGGACTGGGGTGGAGCAGAATCGTTGCAGAGAGAAGAGGTTGGAGACGGGGAAAGCAGAGATTGTAGACCTAGGTGCAGCAGGAATGTTACAGAGAGCAGAGTTTGAAGACTGGGTTGCAGAAGTCCTGGTACAGAGAGCAGAGGTTGGAAACTGTTGTGCAGAAGGACTGTTACAGAGTGCAGAGTTTAAAGACTGGGTTGCAGAAGGATCTTACAGAGAGCATAGTTGGGAGACTGAGGTGCAGAAGGACTGTTACAGAGAGCAGAAGTAGGAGACTGGGATGCAGAACAGTCGTTGCAAAGAGCAGAGTTGGGAGACTGAGGTGCAGAAAAACTGTTGCAGAGAGCAGATGTTGGAGACTGGAGTGCAGAAGGACTGTTGCAGATAGCAGTTGTTGGAGACTGGGGTGCAGAAGGACTGATAAAGAAAGCAGAGTTTGGAGACTGGGGTGCAGAACGACCGTTACAGATAGGAGACTTTGGAGACTGCAATACAGGAGGACTGTTACAGAGAGAAGAGGTTGGAGACTAGGGTTGAAAAGAAGTGTTTCAGAGTGCAGATGTTGGATACTGGTGTGCAGAAGAACTGTTGCAGAGAGCACAGGTTGGAGACTGAGGTGCAGAAAGAATGTTACAGATAGCAAAGTTTGGAGACTGGGGTGCAAAATTACTGATAGAGAAAGCAGAGGTTGAGTCTGAGGTGCAGAAGGACCGTTACAGAGAGCAGAAGTTGGAGACTGTGGTTAATAAGGACTGTTGCAGAGAGCAGGGGTTAGAGAATATGGTGCAGAAGAATAGATACAAAGAGCAGAGGTTTGAGAATGGGGAGCAGAATTAAGGTTGCAGAGTTCAGAGCCTGGAGACAGAGGTGCAGAAGGACTGTTACAGAGAGCAGAGTTTGGAAACCCTGTTGCAGAAGACTGATACAGAAAGCAGAGTTTTGAAACTCTGGTGCAGAAGGACCGTTAGAGAGAGCAGAGGTTTGAGACTACAGTATAGAAGGACTGTTAGAGAGAGCAAAGGTTGGAGATTGGTGTGCAGAAGGACTGTTGCAGAAAGCACAGGTTGGAGACTGAGTGCAGAAGGATAGATACAGAGAACAGAGGTTGGAGATTGGTATTCAGAAGGACTGATTCAAAAATCAGAGGTTGGAGACTGGGTTGCAGAAAAACCGTTACAGAGAGCAGAGGTTGGAGACTGCGGTACATAAGGACTGTTACAGAGATTAGAGGTTTGAGACTGCAGTGCAGAAGGACTGTTACAGAGATCACAGGTTGGAGACTGGGGAGTAGAAGGACTGTTGCAGAGAACAGAGGTTGGAGACTGGGTTGCAGAAGGACGGTTGAAGTAAGCAGATGTTGGTGACTGTGTTGGAGAAGGAATGTTACAGAGAGCAGAGTTTAGAAACTGGAGTGCAGAAGGACCTTACAGAGAGCAGAGATCAGAAACTGTGGTGCAGAAGGACCTTACAGAGAGCACAGGTTGGAGACAGGGGTTTAGAAGGACTGTTGAGGAGAGGAGACTTTAGAGACTGGGGTGCAGAAGGATCGTTGCAGAGAGCAAAGTTTGGAGATTGAGGTGCAAAAAGACTGTTACAGAGAGTAGAGGTTGGAGATTGGGATTCAAAAGGCCTGTTACAGAGAGCAGAGTTTGGAGACTGGGGTTCAGAAGAACTGTTAAAGAGAGCAGAGTTGTTAGACAAGGTTGCAGAAGGATCTTACAGAGAGCAGAGATTGTTGAACGAGGTGCAGCAGGAGTGTCACAGAGAGCAGAGGTTGGAGACTGGGGTGCAGAAGGCCTTTTACAGAGAGCAAAGTTTGGAGAACGGCTCCAGAAGGACAGTTAAAGGTGGCAGAATTTGGAGACTGGTTTGCAGAAAAATCTTACAGAGAGCAGATGTTGGAGACTGACGTGCAGAAGGACTGTTGCAGAGAGCAGAATTTGGAGATTGGGGTGCGGAAGGATCGTTGTAGAGAGCAGAGGTTTGATACTTGGGTGCCGAATAACTGTTACAGAGAGCAGAGTTTTTACACAAGGTAGCAGAAGGATCTTACAGAGAGCAGAGATTGTAGACCGAGGTGAAAGAAGACTGTTACAGACAGCATATTTTGGAGACTGGGGTGCACAAGGATCGTTGAGACTGGGGTGCAGAAGGCATGTTACGGAGAGGAGAGTTTGGAAAAGGGGTGCAGAAGGACTGTTAGAGAGGGCAGAGTTGGGAGACTGGGTTGCAGAAGGATCTTAAAGAGAGCATATTTTGGAGTCTGGGGTGCAGAAGGATTGTTGCAGAGATCAAAATTTTCAGACTGAGGTGAAGAAGGACTGATGCAGAGAGAAGATGTTGGAGACTGGGGTGCAGAAAGATCGTTACAGAGAGCAGAATTTGGAGAATGGGGTGCAGAAGGACTGCTACAGAGAGCAGAGATTGGAGAATGCGGTGCAGAAGGCCTGTTACGGAGAGCAGAGTTTTGAGACTGAGGTGCAAAAGAACTGTTACAGAGCACAGACTTTTGAGACTGGGTTTAAGAGGATCTTACAGAGAGCAGAGGTTTGAGAATGAGGTGCAGAAGGACTGTTGCAGAGAGCAGATGTTGGAGACTGCACTACAAAAAAAACTTTTGCAGAGAGCAGAGGTTGGAGACTAGGGTACACAAGGACTTTTTCAGAGAGCAGATTTTAGAGACTGTTGTTCAGAAGGACTCTTGCAGAGAGCAGAAGTTTGAGAATGGGGTGCAGAAGGACTTTTGCAGAGAGCAGAGGTTGGAGACTGAGGTGCAGAAGGACAGATAAAGAAAGCAGAGGTTGGAGACTGGCGTGCAAAAGGACCTTTACAGAGAGCAGAGTTTGGAGACTGTGGTACAGAAGGACTACTACAGAGAGCAGAGTTTGGAGACTGGGTAGCAGAAGGACTGTTGCGGAATACAGAGGTTTGAGACTGGGGTGCAGCAGGACCGTTGCAGAAAGCAGAGGTTGGAGAATGGCGTGTAAAAGGAATATTACAGAGAACAGATTTTGGAAACTGGGGTTCAGAAGGATCTTTCAGAGAGCAGAGGTTGGAGAATGAGGTGAGGAAGGATCGTTCCTAAAGCAGAGTTTGGACACTGGGGTGCAGAATAACTTTTGCAGAGAGCAGATGTTGGAGACTGGGGAGCAGAAGGATTGTTTAGAGAGCAGATGTTGGAGACTGGGGTGCAGAAGGACTCTTGCAGAGAGTAGAGGTTTAAAACTGAGGTGGAGAAGGACTGTTTTAGAGAAAGAGGTTGGATACTGGGGTACAAAAGAATTGTTGCAGAGAGCAGAGGTTTAAGACTGAGGTACAGAAAGATCGTTTCAGAGAGCAGATGTGGAGACTTGGCTGCAGAATGCCTCTTACACAGAGCACAAGTTGCAGACTGGGTTACAGAAGGAATGTTGCAGACAGCAGAGGTTGGAGACTGGGGTGCATAAGGACTGTTGCAGATAGCAGAGTTTGGATATGAGGTTCAGAAGAACTGTTACAGAAAGCAGAGTTTGTAGACTGGGGAGCAGAAGGACTGACACAGAAAGCAGAGGTTTGAGACTGGGGTGCAGAAGGACAATTACAGAGAGCAGAGTTTGGAGAATGCGGTACAGAACGACTGTTACAGAGAGCAGAGTTTGGCAAGTTGAGTGCAGAAGGAGTGTTGCAAAGAACCAAGGTTGAAGACTGAGGTGCAGAAGGACTGATACAGAGAGCAGAGTTTTTAGACAAGGGTGCAGAAGGATCTTACAGAGAGCAGAGTTTGAAGACCTAGGTGCAGCAGGACTCTTAAAGAGCGCAGAGGTTGAAGACTTGGGTGCAGAACGCCTGTTATGAAGAGCAGAGTTTGCAGAAGGGCTCCAGCAGAACTGCTACAGATGGCAGAGTTTAGAGACTTAAATGCAGAAGTATTTTACAGAGAGCAGATGTTGGAGACTGAGTTGCAGAAGGACTGTTACAGAGAGTAGAGATTAGAGACTGAGTTTCACAAGGATCGTTGCAGACAACAGAAGTTGGAGACTGGGGTGCAGAAGGATTGTTGCAGACAGCAGAGTTTCCAGACTGACATGCAGAAGGATTGTTACACAGAGCAGAGGTTGAAGACTGAGGTAAAGAAGGACAGTTACAGAGAGCAGATGTGGGAGACAGGGGTGCAGGACTGATACAGAGCAGAAGTTGGTGACTGAGATACAGAAGGACTGTTACAGAGAGAAGAGGTTTGAGACTCGGGTGCAGAAGGATAATTGCAGAGAGCAGAGTTTACAGACTGAGGTACAGAAAAACTGTTGCAGAAAGCATATGTTGGAGATAGGGGTGCACATGGACTGTTGCAGAGAGCAGAGGTTGGAGACTAGAATGCAGAGAGATCGTTTCAGAGAGCAGAGGTTGGAAAATGGGGTGCAGAAGGCCTTTTACAGAGAGCAGAGTTTGGAGATTGAGGTGCAGAAGGATAGTTACAAAGAGCAGCCTTTGGAGACTGGGTTGCAGAAGGATCTTACCGAGAACAGAGGTTGGAAACTGAGGTGCAGAAGCACTGATACAGAGAGTAGAGTTTGGAAACTCAGGTGCAGAAAGACCGTTGCAGAGAGTTGAGGTTGGAGACTGTGGTGCAAAAGGATTGTTACAGAGAGCAGAGGTTAGAGACTGGGGTGCAGAAGGACTGATACATAAAGCAGAGTTCGGAGACTCGGATGCAGAAGTACCCTTACAGAGAGCAGAGGTTGGAGATTGTAGTACAGAAGGACTGTTACAGAGAGCAGCGGTTGGAGACTGGGGTTGAGAAGAACTGTTGCAGAGAGCAAATGTTGGAGACTGGGTTGCAAAAGGACTGTTGCAGACAGCAGAGGATAGAGACTGTGGTGCAGAAGGACTGTTGCAGAGAGCAGAGTTTACAGATTGAGTTGCAGAAGAACTGTTACAGAGGGCAGAGTTTGAAGACTGTGGTGCAAAACGACTGATACAGATAGCAGAGGTTGGATAATGGGGTGCATAAGCACCCTTACAGAGAACACAGGTTCGAGACTGCAGTACAGAAGGACTGTTACCGAGAGCAGAGGTTGGAGACTGGGGTTCAGAAGAACTGATGTAGAGAAAAAAGGTTTGAGACTTAGGTTCAGAAGGATCGTTGGGGCAAGTAGATTATGGAGACTGGGGTGTAGATGGACTTTTGCAAAGAGAAGTGATTGGAGACTGAGGTACAAAAAGACTGTTACAGAGAGCAGAGTTTGGAGACTGGGGTTCAGAATTACTGTTGTAGTGATCAGAGGATGGAGACTGGGGTGCAGAAGGACCATTGCAGAAAGCAGAGGTTGAAGAATGGGTTTCAGAAAGATCTTACAGAGATCAGAGTTAGGACACTGAGGTGCAGAAGGACTTTTGCAGAGACCAGAGGTTGAAGATTGGGGCACAGAAGGACTGTTGCAGAGAAGAGAGGTTAAAGTCTGAGATGCAAAGGGACTGTTACAGAGAGCAGAGTTTGGAGACTTGGGTAAGAATGACTCATACATAACGCAGATTTTGGAGACTCGGGTGCAGAAGAACCGATACATAGAGCAGAGGATAGAGACTCCAGTACAGAAGGACTGTTACAGAGAGCAGAGGTCGAAGATTGGGGTGCAGAAGGCCTGTTACGCAGAGGAGAGTTGGGAGAAGGGGCGCAGAAGGACTGTTACAGAGGGCAGAGTTTGGACACTGGGCTGCAGAAGGATCTTATAGAGAGCAGATATTGGATACTGAGGTGCAGAAGGACTTTTACAGAGAATACTGGTTGGAGACTGAGGCACTGAAAGATTGTTACAGAGAGCATAGTTTGGAGACTAAAGTGCAGAAGGACTCTTGCAGATAGTAGAGGTTGGAGACTGGGGTGTAGAAGGACAGTTGCAGGAACAAGAATTTGGAGACTGGGGTACTGAAGGACTGTTGCAGAG
Organism: Ictidomys tridecemlineatus; assembly: GCF_052094955.1. Taxonomy (NCBI): domain Eukaryota; kingdom Metazoa; phylum Chordata; class Mammalia; order Rodentia; family Sciuridae; genus Ictidomys; species Ictidomys tridecemlineatus. The sequence continues at coordinate 165,344 of NW_027525201.1, forward strand.
AGCAGATGTAGGAGACTGAGATTCAGAAGGACTGTCACAGAGAGAAGAGTTTGGAGACTGGGGTGCAGAAAGATTGTTATAGAGAAAAGACTTTGAAGACTTAGGTGCAGAAGAACTGTTACAGAGCGCATTGGTTGGAGTCTGGGGTGCAGAAGGATCATTGCAGACAGGAGAGTTTCCAAACAAAGGTGCAGAAGGACTGTTGCAGAGAGCAGATGTTGGAGACTTGGGTGCAAAAAGACTGTTGCAGAGAGAAGATTTTGGAGACTGGGATGCAGATGGATCATTGCAGAGAGCAGATTTGGACACTGGGGTGGAGAAGGACTGTTATTACACAGAGCAGAGGTTGAAGACTTAAGTGTAGAAGGACTGTTGCAGAGAGCAGAGGTTGGAAACTTGGGTGCAGAAGGACCATTAAGAGAGTAAAGGTTAAAGACCGAGGTGAAGAAGGACATTTACAGAGAGCAGAGTTTGGATACTGGGGTGCAGAAGGACTGTTCGAGAGAAGAGGTTGGAGAAAGAGATGCAAAAGGATCTTACAGAGAGCAGAGTCTGGAGACTGGAGTACAGAAGGACTGTTTGCAGAGAGAAGAGTTTGAAGACTTAGGTGCAGAAGGATCGTTGCAGAGAGAAGATGTTGAAGACTGGGGTGCAGAAGGACTGTTACAGAGAGCAGAGGTTGGAGACTGGGGTCAGAAAGACAGTTACAGAGAGCACAGTTTGGAGACTAGGGTGTAGAAGAAATGTTGCAGTGAGCAGAGATTGGAGATTGCGGTACAGAAGTAAGGTTACAAAGAGCAGAGGGTGGAGACTGGGGTTCAGAAGAAATGTCATATAGAGAAGAGGTTGGAAACTGGGGTGCGGAAGAGCAGACTTTGGAGACTGAGTTGCAGAAGTCCTGTTAAAGAGAGCAGATGTTTGAGACTGGGGTGCAGAAGGATTGTTACAGATGTCACAGTTTGGAGACTGGGGTGAAGAAGGATTGTTGCAGAGAGCAGAGGTTTAAGACTGAGTCTTAAAATCACTGTTACAGAGAGCAGAGGTTGGAGTCTGAGGTGCAAAAGGAATGTTTCAGAAAGCAGAGGTTGGCAATTGGGGTGCAGAAGGTTGAAAACTGCAGTACAAAAGAACTGTTACAGAGAGTAGAGTTTGGAGACTGGGGTGCAGAAGGACTGTTACAGAGAACAGACGTTGAAGACAGAGGTGCAGAAGGATTGTTAGAGAGAGAAGAGATTGGAGACTGTGCTGTAGAAGGACCATTACAGAGAGCAAAGGATGGAGACTGAGGTGCAGAACGACTTTTACAGAGAGCAGAGGTTGTAGACTGAGGTGCAGAAGAATCGTTGCAGAGAGAAGAGTTTGGAGACTGGGGTGCAGAAGGACCGTTACAGAAAGCAGAGGTTGGGAATTGGGGAGCAGATGGATCGTTACAAAGAGAAGAGGTTGGAGACTGCAATACAAAAGTAGTTTTACAGAGAGCAGAGTTTGGAGACTGGGTAGAGGAAGGATCGTTGCAGAGAGCAGATGTTGGAGACTGGGGTGCAGAAGGACTGTTAGAAAGAGCACAGGTTGGAGACTGGGGTTGAGAAGAACTGTTGCAGAGAGCAAATGTTGGAGACTGGGTTGCAAAAGGACTGTTGCAGACAGCAGAGGATAGAGACTGTGGTGCAGAAGGACTGTTGCAGAGAGCAGAGTTTACAGATTGAGTTGCAGAAGAACTGTTACAGAGGGCAGAGTTTGAAGACTGTGGTGCAAAACGACTGATACAGATAGCAGAGGTTGGATAATGGGGTGCATAAGCACCCTTACAGAGAACACAGGTTCGAGACTGCAGTACAGAAGGACTGTTACCGAGAGCAGAGGTTGGAGACTGGGGTTCAGAAGAACTGATGTAGAGAAAAAAGGTTTGAGACTTAGGTTCAGAAGGATCGTTGGGGCAAGTAGATTATGGAGACTGGGGTGTAGATGGACTTTTGCAAAGAGAAGTGATTGGAGACTGAGGTACAAAAAGACTGTTACAGAGAGCAGAGTTTGGAGACTGGGGTTCAGAATTACTGTTGTAGTGATCAGAGGATGGAGACTGGGGTGCAGAAGGACCATTGCAGAAAGCAGAGGTTGAAGAATGGGTTTCAGAAAGATCTTACAGAGATCAGAGTTAGGACACTGAGGTGCAGAAGGACTTTTGCAGAGACCAGAGGTTGAAGATTGGGGCACAGAAGGACTGTTGCAGAGAAGAGAGGTTAAAGTCTGAGATGCAAAGGGACTGTTACAGAGAGCAGAGTTTGGAGACTTGGGTAAGAATGACTCATACATAACGCAGATTTTGGAGACTCGGGTGCAGAAGAACCGATACATAGAGCAGAGGATAGAGACTCCAGTACAGAAGGACTGTTACAGAGAGCAGAGGTCGAAGATTGGGGTGCAGAAGGCCTGTTACGCAGAGGAGAGTTGGGAGAAGGGGCGCAGAAGGACTGTTACAGAGGGCAGAGTTTGGACACTGGGCTGCAGAAGGATCTTATAGAGAGCAGATATTGGATACTGAGGTGCAGAAGGACTTTTACAGAGAATACTGGTTGGAGACTGAGGCACTGAAAGATTGTTACAGAGAGCATAGTTTGGAGACTAAAGTGCAGAAGGACTCTTGCAGATAGTAGAGGTTGGAGACTGGGGTGTAGAAGGACAGTTGCAGGAACAAGAATTTGGAGACTGGGGTACTGAAGGACTGTTGCAGAGAGCAGATGTAGGAGACTGAGATTCAGAAGGACTGTCACAGAGAGAAGAGTTTGGAGACTGGGGTGCAGAAAGATTGTTATAGAGAAAAGACTTTGAAGACTTAGGTGCAGAAGAACTGTTACAGAGCGCATTGGTTGGAGTCTGGGGTGCAGAAGGATCATTGCAGACAGGAGAGTTTCCAAACAAAGGTGCAGAAGGACTGTTGCAGAGAGCAGATGTTGGAGACTTGGGTGCAAAAAGACTGTTGCAGAGAGAAGATTTTGGAGACTGGGATGCAGATGGATCATTGCAGAGAGCAGATTTGGACACTGGGGTGGAGAAGGACTGTTATTACACAGAGCAGAGGTTGAAGACTTAAGTGTAGAAGGACTGTTGCAGAGAGCAGAGGTTGGAAACTTGGGTGCAGAAGGACCATTAAGAGAGTAAAGGTTAAAGACCGAGGTGAAGAAGGACATTTACAGAGAGCAGAGTTTGGATACTGGGGTGCAGAAGGACTGTTCGAGAGAAGAGGTTGGAGAAAGAGATGCAAAAGGATCTTACAGAGAGCAGAGTCTGGAGACTGGAGTACAGAAGGACTGTTTGCAGAGAGAAGAGTTTGAAGACTTAGGTGCAGAAGGATCGTTGCAGAGAGAAGATGTTGAAGACTGGGGTGCAGAAGGACTGTTACAGAGAGCAGAGGTTGGAGACTGGGGTCAGAAAGACAGTTACAGAGAGCACAGTTTGGAGACTAGGGTGTAGAAGAAATGTTGCAGTGAGCAGAGATTGGAGATTGCGGTACAGAAGTAAGGTTACAAAGAGCAGAGGGTGGAGACTGGGGTTCAGAAGAAATGTCATATAGAGAAGAGGTTGGAAACTGGGGTGCGGAAGAGCAGACTTTGGAGACTGAGTTGCAGAAGTCCTGTTAAAGAGAGCAGATGTTTGAGACTGGGGTGCAGAAGGATTGTTACAGATGTCACAGTTTGGAGACTGGGGTGAAGAAGGATTGTTGCAGAGAGCAGAGGTTTAAGACTGAGTCTTAAAATCACTGTTACAGAGAGCAGAGGTTGGAGTCTGAGGTGCAAAAGGAATGTTTCAGAAAGCAGAGGTTGGCAATTGGGGTGCAGAAGGTTGAAAACTGCAGTACAAAAGAACTGTTACAGAGAGTAGAGTTTGGAGACTGGGGTGCAGAAGGACTGTTACAGAGAACAGACGTTGAAGACAGAGGTGCAGAAGGATTGTTAGAGAGAGAAGAGATTGGAGACTGTGCTGTAGAAGGACCATTACAGAGAGCAAAGGATGGAGACTGAGGTGCAGAACGACTTTTACAGAGAGCAGAGGTTGTAGACTGAGGTGCAGAAGAATCGTTGCAGAGAGAAGAGTTTGGAGACTGGGGTGCAGAAGGACCGTTACAGAAAGCAGAGGTTGGGAATTGGGGAGCAGATGGATCGTTACAAAGAGAAGAGGTTGGAGACTGCAATACAAAAGTAGTTTTACAGAGAGCAGAGTTTGGAGACTGGGTAGAGGAAGGATCGTTGCAGAGAGCAGATGTTGGAGACTGGGGTGCAGAAGGACTGTTAGAAAGAGCACAGGTTGGAGACTGGGGTGCAGAAGAAATGTTGCAGAGAAAAGAGCTTGGAGACTTGGGTGAAGAAGGACTGATACAGAGAGCAGAGGTTGGAGACTGGGGTTCAGAAAGATCGTTGCAGAGAGCAGAGGTTGGAAACAAAGTTGCAGAAAAATCGTTACACAGAGCAGAGTTTGATTACTGGGTGTAAAAGGACTGCTACAGAGAGCAGAGGATTGAGACTGAGGTACAAAAGGACTGATACAGAGAGCAGATGTTGGAGACTGGGGTGCAGAAGTACTGTAGCAGAGAGAAGAGTTTGGAGACTGGAGTGCAGAAGGACTGTTGCAGAGAGCAGAAGTTGGAGACTGGGTTGTATAAGGACTGTTACAGAGAGCAGAGTTTGGATACTGGATTGCAGAAGGACTGTTATAGCTAGCACAATTTTGAGACTTGGTTGGAGAAGGATCTTACAGAGAGCATTTTGTTTTTTTTTTTTTTTTTTTTTTTTTTTTTTTAGAGTATGCTAACTTTATTTTTTATTTTTTTTATTTATTTTTTTATTGTTGGTCATTCAAAACCTTACACAGTTCTTAATACATCATATTTCACAGTTTGATTCAAGCGGGTTATGAACTCCCAACTTTACCCCGTATACAGATTGCTGTATCACATCAGTTACCCTTCCATTGATTGACATATTGCCTTTCTAGTGTCTGATGTATTCTGCTGTCAGTCCTATTCTCTACTATCCCCCCTCCCCTCCCCTCCCCTCCCCTTTTCTCTCTACCCCTTCTACTGTAAATCATTTCTTCCATTTGTATTATCTTGTCTTACCCCTCCATTACATAGTTCTTGATATATCATATTTCACATTTTGATTCAAGTGGGTTATACTTGAATCAAAATGTGAGAGCATTTTGGAGACTGAGGTTCTGAAGGACTTTTACAGAGAGCAAAGTTTGGAAACTCGAGTGCAGAAGAATTTTTGCAGAGAGCACGGTTTTCAGACTGAGGTGCAGAAAGACTGTTTCAGAGAGCAGATGTTGGATCCTGGGGTGCAGAAAAACTATTACAGAGAGCAGATTTCGGAGACTGGGGTACACAAAAATCGTTGCAGAGAGCACAGGTTGGAGACTGGGTGCAGAAGGCCTGTTACAGAGAGCAGAGTTTGAAGACTGCGGTGCAGAATGCCTGTTATGGAGAGTAGAGTTTGGAGACTGGGGTGCAGAAGGACTGTTACAGAGAGCAGTGTTTTGACAATGGGTTTCAGAAGGATCTTATAGAGAGCAGAGGCTGGAGACTGAAGTGTAGAAGGACTTTTACAGAGAGTAGAGTGTGGAGCCTGGGGTGCAGAAGGAGTATTACAGAGAGCAGAGTTTGGAGATTGAGGTGCAGTAGAACTGTTACTGAGAGCAGAGGTTGGAGACTGGGGTGCAGAATGACTGTTTCAGAAAGCAGAATTTGGAAACTGGGGTGTAGAAGGACCGTTGCAGAGAGCAGAATTTGGATTCTAGGGAGAAGAAGGATTGTTGCAGAGAGCAGATGTTGGAGACTGGGGTGCAGAAGGACTATTAAAGAGAGCAGAGCTTGGAGACTGAGGTGCAGAAAGATCATTTCTGAGAGCAGAGGTTTGAGACTGGGATGCAGAAGTAGTGTTACAGATTGCAGAACTTAGAGACTGAGGTGCAGAAGGACTTTTACAGAGAGGAGAGTTTGGAGACTGGGATAAAAAGGATTCTTACAGAGAGCAGAGGATGAAGACTGGGGTGCAGAAGGATCATTGCAGAGAGCATAGGTTGGAGAATGAGGTGCAGAAGGATCGCGACAGAGAGAAGAGCTTGGAGACTGGAGTGCAGAACAACAGTTACAGAGAGCATAGGTTGGAGACTGGTGTGCATAAGAAATGTTGCAGAGAACAGAGGTTGTAGACTGGGGTGCAGAAGTACTGTAGCAGAGAGCAGAGTTTGGAGACTGGGATGCAGAAGGACTGTTGCAGAGAGCAGTTCTTGGAAACTGGGATGCAGAAAGATCATCGCAGAGAGCAGAGGATGGAGACTGGTGTGTAGAAGGACTGTTGCTGAGAGCAGAGTTTTGAGACAGAGGTGCAGAATGATCGTTGAAGAGAGAAGAGGTTGGAGACTGTGGTGCAGAAGGCCTGTTGAAGAGAGCAGAGTTTGGAGACTGGGGTGCAGAAGACCTGTTACACAGAGCAGAGGTTGGAGACTGGGGTGCAGAAGGATTGTTACAGGTAGCACATTTTGGAGACTGGGGTGCAGAAGGATCGCTGCAGCGAGCAGAGGTTTCAGACTGAGGCTTAGAACGACTTTTACAGAGGATAGAGGTTGGAATCTTAGGTCGAGAAGGACTGTTACAGAAAGTAGAGGTTGGCAATTTGGGTGCAGAAGGACCATTATAGAGAGAAGAGGTTGGAGACTTTGGTATTGAGGGAATGTTAGAGAGAGCAGAGTTTGGAGACTTTGGTGCAGAAGGACCGTTGTAGAGAGCAGATTTTGGACACTAGGGTGCAGAAGGACTTTTACAGAGAGCAGACGTTGGAGACTAAAGTGCAGAAGATTGTTAGAGAGAGCAGAGGTTGGAGACTGGGGTTCAGAAGGACCATTAAGAGAGCAAAGGTTGGAGACTGAGGTGCAGAAGGACATTTACAGAGAGCAGAGTTTGGATACTGGGGTGCAGAAGGACTGTTAGAGAGAAGAGGTTGCAGAAAGAGATGCAAAAGGATCTTACAGAGAGCAGAGTCTGGAGACTGGAGTGCAGAAGGACTGTTGCAGAGAGAAGAGTTTGAAGACTTAGGTGCAGAAGGATCGTTGCAAAGAGAAGATGTTGAAGACTGGGGTGCAGAAAGACTGTTACAGAGAGCAGAGGTTGGAGACTGGGGTCAGAAAGACAGTTACAGAGAGCACAGTTTGGAGACTAGGGTGTAGAAGAAATGTTGCAGTGAGCAGAGATTGGAGATTGCGGTACAGAAGTAATGTTACAAAGAGCAGAGGGTGGAGACTGGGGTTCAGAAGGAATGTCACATAGAGAAGAGTTTGGAAACTGGGGTGCCAAAGGATCTTACAGAGAGCAGAGGCTGGAGACTGGGGTCATAAGGACTGTTGCAGAGAACAGACGATGGAGACTGGGGTGCAGACAAATCGTTGCTGAGAGCAGAGGTTGGAGACTGAGGTGCCGAAGGATCGCTACAGAGAGCAGAGTTTGGAGACCAGGGTGCAGTAGAATAGTTACAGAGAGCACAGTTTGGAGACTGGGGTGCAGAAGATATGTTTCAGAGAGCAGAGATTGCAGACTGGGGTGCAGAAGGACTGTAGCAAAGAAAAGATGTTGGACACTGGGGTGTAAAAAGACTGTTGCAGAGAGCAGACTTTGGAGACTGAGATGCAGAAGGATCGTTGCAGAGAGCAGATGTTGGAGAGTGGTGTGTAGAAGGACTTTTCCAGAGAGCAGAGGCTGGAGACTGGGGTGCAGAAAGACTGTTGCAAAGAGCAGAGGTTGGAGACTGAGGTGCAGAAGGACTGTTACAGAGAGCAGAGTTTGGAGACTGGGGTACAGAAGAACTGTTGCAGATAGCAGAGTTTGGAAACTGGGGTGAAGAAGGACTATTGCAGGGAGCAAGTTTTGGAGACTCGGGTGCAAAAGGACTTTTGCAGAGAGTAGAATTTGGAGACAGGTGCAGAAGGACTGTTGCAGATAGAAGAGGTTAGAGACTGTGGTACCGAAGGACTGATACAGAAAACATAGGTTGGAGACTGAAGTGCAGAAGGACCATTACAGAGAGGAGAGTTTGGAGACTGCAATATAGGAGGACTGTTACAGAAAGCAGAGGTTGGAGACTGGAGTGGAGAAGAACTGTTTCAGAGTGCAGATGTTGGAGACTGGTGTGCAGAAGAACTGTTGCAGAGAGCAGAGGTAGGAGACTGAGATACAGAAAGACTGTTACAGAGAGCAGACTTTGGAGACTGGGGTGCAGAAAACTGATACAGAGAGCAGAGTTTGGAGACTGGGATGCAGAAAGCCTGTTACAGAGAGCAGAGATTGGAGATTCGGTACAGAAGGGCTGTTACAGAGAGCAGAGTTTGTAGAATGGGTTGCAGAAGAATATTATGTAGAGCATAGTTTGGAGACTGTGGTGCAGAAGGATTGTGACAAAGAGCAAAGGTTGGCGACTTGGGTGCAGTAGGATTATTGCAGAGAGCAGAGGTTGGAGATTTGTGAGCAGAAGGATCCTTGCAGAGAGCAGAGGTTGGAGACTTGGGAGCAAATGGACGGTTGCACAGAGCAGATGTTTGAGACTGGGATGCAGAATAACTGTTACACAGAGCTGAGGTTGAAGAATGGAGTGAAGAAGGACTGTTGCAGAGAGCAGAGTTTGGAGACTGGGGTACAGAAGGACTGTAATAGAGAGCAGATGTTGGAGACTGAGATACAGAAGGACTGTTACAGAGACAAGAGTTTGGAGACTGGTGTGCAAAAGGACTGATACAGAAAAGCAGAGGTTGGAGAATGGGATGCAGAAGGACTCTTTCAGAGAGTAGATGTTAAAGACTTGGGTGCAGAAGAACTGTTACAGAGAGCAGAAGTTGGAGACTGGGGTGCAGAAGGATTGTTGCAGGGAACAGATGTTGGAGACTTTGGTGAAGAAGGACTATAACAGAGATCAGAGTTTGGAGATTAAGGTGCAGAAGGATCTTACAGAGAGCAGAGGTTGGAGAGTGGGGTGCAGACGAACTGTTGCACAGAGCAGAGGTTGGAGACTGGGGTGCAGAAAGATTGTTACAGAGAGCAGAGTTTGGAGACTGGGTGGCACAAGGATCTTACATAGAGCAGATGTTGGAGACTGAGGTGCAGAAGAAATGATACCAAGAGCAGAGTTTGGATACTGGGGTGCAGAAGGACTGTTGCCGAGGCCAGAGGTTGGAGACTGTTGTGCAGAACGATCGTTGCAGAGAGCAGAGGTTGGAGACTGTGGTGGAGAAGGAATGTTATAGAGAGTAGAGTTTGGAAACTGGGGTATAGAAGAATCTTACAGAGATAAGAGGTTGGAGACTGGGGTTCAGAAGGACTGTTACAGAGAGCAGAGGTTAGAGACTGAGTTACAGAAGGACTGTTACAGAAAGCAGAGTTTAGAGACTGTGGTGCACAAAAATTCTTGCAGAGATCAGAGTTTTCAGAATGATGTACAGAATGACTGTTGCAAAGAGCAGATGTTGGAGACTGGGGTGCAAAAGGGTCGTTGCAGAGAGCAGACGCTAAAGACTGGGTTGCTGTAGGAACCATTGCAGAGGTCAGAGTTTGGGAACTGAGATGCAGTATGATTGTTAAAGAGAACAGAATTTGGATACTGGGGTTCAGAAGGACTGTTTCAGAGACCAGAGGTTGGAAACTGGGGTTTAGAAAGACTGTGGCAGAGAGCAGAAGTTTGAGACTGGGGTGCGGAAGGACTGTTACAGAGAGCAGAGTTTGTAGACAGGGTTGCAGAAGGATCTTACTGAGAGCAGAGGTTGGAGACTGAGGTGGAACAAGACTGTTACAGAGAGCAGAGTTTGGAGACTGGGGTGCAGAAAGATCGTTGCCGAGAAGACTGAGGTCCAGAAGGACTGTTGGAGATTACAGAGGTTGGAGACGTGGGTGCAGAAAGATCTTTGCAGAGAGCAGAGGTTTGAGACTGAGGTTCAGATGGATTGTTACAGAGAACATAGGTTGGAGACTGCGGTGCAGAAGGCCTGTTATAGATAGCAGAGTTTTGTTAAAGGATGGAGAACGACTGTTACAGAGGGCAGAGTTTGGAGACTGGGTTGCAGAAGGATCTTACAGAGAGTAGAGGTTGGAGACTGAGGTGCAGAAGGACTCTTCCAGAGAGTATACATTGGAGACTGAGGTGCAGAAGGACCATTGCAGAGAGCAGAGGTGGAGACAGAGGTGCAGAAGGATTGTTACAGAGAGAAGAGTTTGGAGACTTGGGTGCAGAAGGACTATTGCAGATAGCAGAGGTGGGAGAATGGGATGAAGAATGCCTGTTGCAGGGTGCAGGTGTTGAAGACTTGGCTGCAGAAGGACTGTTGAAGAGAGCAGAATTTGGAGACTGAGGTGCAGAATAACTGTTAGAGAGAGCAGAGTTTGGAGACTGGGGTTCAGAAGGACTGATACAGAAAGCAGAGTTTGGAGACTATGGTGCAGAAGAACCGTTGCAGAGAGCAGAGTTCGGAGACTGCCATACAGGAAAACTGTTATAAAGAGCAGAGTTTGGAGAATGGTTTATAGAACAACTGTTTCAGAGTGCAGATGTTGGAGACTGGGGTTCTGAAGAACTGTTGCTGAGAGCAGAGTTTGGAGACTGGGGTGCAGAAGAACTGTTGCAGATAGCAGAGTTTGGAAACTGGGGTGAAGAAGGACTATAGAAGGGAGCAGGTGTTGGAGACTTGGGTGCAGAACGACTTTTTCAGAGAGTAGAATTTGGAGACTGGGGTGCAGAATAAATGTTGCAGAGCGCAGAGGTTTGATACTGAGGTGCAGAGGGTCGTTGGAGAGAAGAGGATGGAGACTGTGGTTTAGCAGGCCTGTTACAGAGAGCAGAAGTTGGAGACTTGTGTGCAGAAAGATCATAGCAGAGAGAAGAGTTTGGAGACTGAGGTTCAGAAGGATCTTTGCAGAGAGCAGACATTTGAGACTGTGGTGCAGAACGATCTATACAAAGAGCAGAGGATGAAGACTGGGGTGCAGAAGGACAGTTACAGAGAGCACAGAAAAGACTGGGGTTCAGAGAAATGTTGCATAGAGCAGAAGGTGGAGACTGCGGTGCAGAAGAACTTTTGCAGAGAACAGAGGTTGGAAACTGGGGTGCAGAAGAACTGATACAGAAAGCAGACGTTGGAGACTGGGGTGCAGAAGTACTGTTACAGACAACAAAGGTTGGAGACTGTGGTACAGAAGGACTTTAACTGAGAACAGATGTTGGAGACTGTGGGGAAGAAGGACTGATGCAGAGAAAAGAGGTTGGAGACTGGGGTGCAGAAGGACCGTTGCAAAGAGCAAAGTTTGGAGACTGAGGTGAAGAAAGATTGTTAGAAAGCAGAGCTAGGATACTGGGGTGCAGAAAGAATGTTGCAGAAAGCAGAAGGTGGAGACTGAGGTGCAGAAGGACTTTTGCAGAGTGCAGAGGTTGGAAACTCGGGTGCAGAAGGACTTTTACAGAGAGCAGAGTTTGGAGACTGGGGTGCAGAATAACTGATATGGAAAAAAGTGTTTTGAACCTGGGGTGCAGCAGGACTGTTGCAGAGAACAGAAATTGGATTCTGGGGTTTAGTAGGACCGTTGCAGAGAGCAGAGGTTGGAGACTGAGGTGCAGAACGGCTGTTGTAGAGAGCAAAGTTCTGAAACCGGGGTGAAGACGGATCTTACAGAGAGAAGAGGTCGGATACTGGGGTGCAGAAGGACTGTTGCAGAGAGCAGAGGTTGGAGAGTGAGGTGCAGAAGGATCATTGCAGAGAGAAGAGTTTTGAGACTGGGGTGCATTAGGCCTGTTACAGAGAGCAGAGTTTGGAGACTGGGGTGCAGAAGACCTGGTAGAGAGAAGAGGTTGAAGACTTGTGTGCAGAAGGATTGTTACAGATAGCACAGTTTGGAGACTGGAGTACAGAAAGATTGTTGCAGAGATCAGAGGTTTCAAACTGAGGCTTAGAAGGACTGTTACAGAGAGCAGAGTTTTGAGTCTGAGTTGGAGAAGGACTGTTTCAGAGAGCAGATATCGGATCCTGGGTTTCTGAAGGATCATTTCAGTGAGCACAGGTTAGAGACTGGGGTGCATAAGGCCTGTTACAGAGAGCAGAGGTTCAAGACTGGGGTGCAGAAGGCCTATTACAGAGAGCAGAGGTTGGAGACTGGGGTGCAGAAGGATTGTTACAGAGAGCAGAGATTTAAGACTGGGGTGCAGAAGGACCATTACAAAGAGCAAAGGTTTGAGACGGAGGTGCAGAAGGACTTTTACAGAGAGCAGAGTTTGGATACTGGGGTTCAGAAGGACTGTTACAGAGAAAAGAGTTTGGAGACTGAGGTGCAGAAGTATTGTTGCAGAGAGAAAAAGTTGGAGACTGGGGTGCAGAAAACCTGTTAGAAAGAGCAGATTTTGGAGACCTGGGTGCAGAAGACCTTGTACAGAGAGCAGAGGTTGGAGACTGGGGTGCAGAAGGATTGTTACAGATAGCACAATTTGGATACTGGGGTGCAGAATTATTGTTGCAGAGAGAAGAGGTTTCAGACTGAGGCTTAGAAGGACTGTTACAGAGAGCAGAGGTTGAAATCTTAGGTGCAGAAGGACTGTTACAGAAAGCAGACTTTGGAAATTGGCGTGCAGAAGGACCATTATAGAGAGAAGAGGTTGGAGACTGGGGTTCAGAAAACCTGTTACAGAGAGCAGATTTTGGAGACTGGGATGCAGAAGACCTTGTACAGAGAGCAGACGTTGGAAACTGAGATGCAGAAAGATTGTTAGAGAGAGCTGAGGTACGAGACTGGGGTGCAGAAGGATTATTACAGAGAGCGAAGTTTGGAGACTGAGGTGCAGAAGGACTTAGACAGAGAGCAGATTTTGGATACTGAAGTGCAGAAGGACTGTTACAGAGAGCAGAGTTTTGAGTCTGAGGTGCAGAAAGATTGTTATACAGAGCAGAATTTTGAGACTGAAGTGCAGAAGGACTTTTACAAAGAACAGAGGTTGGAGACTGGGGTGTAGAAGGATCATTGCAGAGAGCAGAGGTTGGAGACTGAGGGGCAGATGGATCGTTGCAGAGAGCAGAGGTTTCAGACTGTGATGCAGAAAGATCGTTACAGAAAGCAGAGGTTGGAGACTGGGGTGCAGAAGGACATTTACAGAGAGCAGAGATGGAGACTGGGGTGTAGAAGAAATGTTGCAGAGAGCAAATGTTTGAGACTGGGGTTCAGAAGGACTGTTACTGAGAGCCGAGGTTTAGACTGGGGTGAAAAAAACTGATACAGAAAGCTGACGTTGGAGACTGGGGTGCAGAAGGACCGTTACAGAGAGCAGAGTTTGCAGACTGCGGTACAGAAGGACTGTTACAGAGAGCAGAGGTTGGAGACTTAAGTGCAGAAGGACTGATGCAGAGAACAGAGGTTGGTGACTGGGGTGCAGAAGAACCGTTGCAGAGAGCATAGTTCAGAGACTGAGGTGCAGAAGGACTGTTGCAGAGAGCAGAGGATGGAGAGTGAGGTAAAGAAGAATCGTTGCAGAGAGAAGAGGTTGGAGACTGGGTTGCAGAAAGCCTGTTACAGAGTGCAGAGTTTGAAAAGTGGGGTCCAGAAGGTCTGTTACAGAGAGTAGAGTTTTGAGCCTGGGGTGCAGAAGCACTGTTGCATATAGCACAGTTTCGAGACTAGGTTGCAGAAGGATCTTATAGAGAGCATTTTGGAGTCTGAGGTTCAGAAGTTTTGTTACAGAGAGCAAAGTTTGGAAACTGGGGTGCAGAACGATTGGTACAGAGAGCAGAGTTTTCAAACTGAGGTGCAGAAGGACTGTTGCACAGAGCAGATATTGGATCCTGGGGTGCTGAAGGATCCTTGAAGAGAGAACAGGTTGGAGACTGGGGTGCAGAAGGCCTGTTACAGAGAGCAGAGTTTGGAGACTGGGGTTCAGAAAGACTGTTACAGAGAGCAGAGTTTTAAAAACGGGTTGCAGCAGGATCTTACAGAGAGCAGATTTTGGAGACTGAGGTGCAGAAAGACTTATATAGAGAGTAGAGGTTTGAGACATAGGAGAAGAAGGACTATTGTAGAGAGCAGAGGTTGGAGACTGAGGTCCAGAAGGATTGTTACAGAGATCAGAGAATGGAGACTGGGGTGCAGAAGGAGTGTTACAGAGAGCAGACTTTAGAGTTTGGGGTGCAGAAAAATTGTTACCGAGAGCAGAGGTTGGAGACTGGGGTGCAGAAGGACTGTTGCAGAGAGCAGAGTTTGGAGACTTAGGAGGAGAAGGACTGTTGTAGAGAGCAGAGGTTAGAGACTGAGGTCCAGAAGGATTGTGACAAAGATCAGAGGGTGGAGACTGGTGTGCAGAAGGAGTGTAACAGAGAGCAGAGTTTGGAGATTGGGGTGCAGAAAAATTATTACCAAGAGTAGAAGTTGGGGACTGGGGTGCAGAAGGACTGTTGAAAAGAGCAGAGTTTGGAGACTTAGGTTCAGGAGGACTGTTACAAAGAGCAGCGGTCGGAAACTGGGGTGCAGAAGGACCATTGCAGAGAGCAGAAGTTGGAACCTGGGGAGAATAAGGATTGTTGCAGAGAGCAGACGTTGGACACTGGGGTGCAGAAGGACTGTTACAGAGAGCAGTGTTTTTAGAGTGGGTTGCAGAAGGATCTAAAAGAGAGCAGATTTTGGAGACTGAGGTGCAGAAGGACTTTCACAGAGAGTAGAGGTTGGAGACTTAGGAGCAGAAGGACTGTTGTAGAGAGAAGAAGGTTGGAGACTGAGTTCCAGATTGATTGTTACAGAGATCAGAGGGTGGAGAATGGGGTGCAGAAGGAGTGTTACTGAGAGCAGAGTTTGGAGATTGGGGTGCAGAAAAACTGTTACCGAGAGCAGAGTTTGGAGACTGGGGTGCAGGAGGATCGATGCAGAGAGCAGTGGTTTGAGACTGGGGTGTAGATGGACTGTTGCAGAGAGAAAAGGTTGGAGACTGGGGTGCAGAAGGACTGTTGCAGAGAGCAGAGGCTGGCGACTGAGGTGCAGAAGGACTGTCACAGAGAGCAGAGTCTGGAGACTAGGGTTCAGAATAACTGTTATGAAAAGTAGAGTTTGGAGACTGGGGTGCAGAAGGACCGTTACAGACAGCAGAGGTTGGAGACTGCAGTACAGAAGAACTGTTACAGAGAGCAGAGTTTTGAGCCTGGGGTGCAGAAGGACTGTTGCAGAGAACAGAGGTAAGAAACTGGGGTGCAGACAGGCTGTCACAGAGAGCAGAGGTAGGAGACTTAGTTGCAGATGGATTGTTACACAGAGCAGAGGTTGAAAACTGAGGTGCAGTACGATCGTTGCAGAGAGCAGAGGTTGGAGACTGGGGTGCAGAAGGACTGTTGCAGAGAGCAGAGGTTGGAGACTGAGGTGCAGAAGGATCGTTGCCGAGAGAAAAAGTTGGAGACTGGGGTGCAGAAGGCCTGTTACAGAGAGCAGAGTTTGGAGATTGGGGTGCAGAAGGTTTGTTACAGATAGCACAGTTTGGAGACTGGGGTGCAGAAGGATCGTTGCAGAGAGCAGAGGTTAGAAAGACTTATACAGAGAACAGAGTTTGGAATCTGAGGTTCAGAAGGACTGTAACAGAAAGCAGAGGTTGGCAATTCGCGTGTAGAAGGACCGTTATAGAGAGAAGAGGTTGTAGACTGCGGTACAGCAGGACTGCTACAGAGAGCAGAGTTTGAAGACTGGGTGCAGAAAGACCATTGCAGAGAGCAGATGTTGGACACTGGGGTGGAGAAGGACTGTTACAAAAGCAGACTTTGGAGACTGAGGTTCAGAAGGATTGTTACAGAGAGCAGAGGTGGAGACTGGGGGGCAGAAGGACAATTGCAGAGAGCAAAGATTGAAGACTGAGGTGCAGAAGAACTTTTACAGAGAGCAGAGTTTGGATACTGGGGTGCAGAAGGACTGTTGCAAAGAGCAGAGTTTGGAGACTAGGATGAAAAAGGATCTTCCAGAGAGCAGAGTCTGGAGACTGGTGTGCAGAAGGACTGTTGCATGGAGCAGAGTTTGGAGACTGAGGTGCATAAAGATCGTTGCAGAGAGAAAAGGTTGGAGACTGGGGTGGAGAAGGACTGTTACAGACAGCAGAGGTTGGAGACTGAGGTGCAGAAGGATCGTTTCAGAGAGTAGAGGTTGGAGACTGGGGTGCAGAAAGACCGTTACAGATTGCAGAGGTTGGATACTGAGGTGCAGAAAGTCTTTTACAGAGAGGAGAGGTTGTAGACTGTGGTGTCAAAGGATTCTTACAGAGAGCAGAGGATTGAGACTGGGGTTCAGAAGGATTGTTACAGAGAGCAGAGTTTGGAGATTGGGGTTCAGAAGAACTGTTACACAGAGCAGAGTTTGGAGACTGTGGTGCAGAAGGCCTGTTACAGAGAGCAGAGTTTGGAGATGCGGTGCAGAAGGATCGTTACAGAGAGCAGAGTTTGGAGTATAGGGTCCAAAAGGACTGTTGTAGAGAGAAGAGTTTGAAGATGGGGTGCAGAAGGATCGTTGTTGAGAGCAGAGGTTGGAGACTGAGGTTCAGAAGGATCGCTAAAGAGAGCAGAGTTTGCAGACCTGGGTGCAGTAGGATAGTTACAGAGAGCACAGGTTGGAGACTGGGGTGCAGAAGAAATGTTGCAGAGAGCTGAGGTTGGAGACTGGGGTGCAGAAGGACTTTTGCAGAGAGCAGTGGTTGGAGACTGAGGTGCAGAATGACAGTTACAGAGAGCAGTTTTGAGAATGTGGAACAGAAGGACTGTTACAGACTAGAGGTTTGAAACTGGGGTGCAGAAGGATTGTTGCAGAGAGCAGTTGTTGAAGACGGAGGTGTAGAACAACTGTTACAGAGAGCAGTGTTTGAAGACTGGGTTGCAGAAAAACTCATACTGAGAGCAGAGTTTGGAGACTGGGGACCAGAACGATCTTACAGATAGGAAATTTTGGAGACTGGGGTGCAGAAGGATTGTTGCAGAGAGTAGATTATGGAGACTGGTGTATAGAATGACTATTCTAGAGAGCAGAGCTTTGAGACTGAGGTGCAGAAGAACTGTTGAGAGAGCAGTTGTTGAAGACTGAGGTGCAAAAGGACTGTTACAGAGAGCAGAGTTTGAAGACTGAGGTGCAGAAAGATCATTGTAGAGCACAGAATTTTGAGACTGAGGTGCAGAAGGAATGTTGCAGAGAGCAGTTGTTGGAGACTTGGGTGAAAAAGGACAGTTGCAGAGAGCAGAGTTTGGAGACTGGGGTGTAAAAGGATCGTTGCAGAGCACAGAATTTTCAGGCTGAGGTGCAAAAGGACTGTTGCAGAGAGCAGAGTTTGGAGACTGAGGTGCAGAAAGACTGTTACACAAAGCGGAGTTTGGAGACTGGGGTGCACAAGGACCAGTGCAGAGATTAGAGTTTGGTAACTAAGGTGAAAAAGGATTGTTAAAGAGAACAGCAGTTGGAGACTGGGGTGCAGAAGGACTGTTGCAGAAAGCCAAGTTCGGAGACTGGGGTTTAGAAGGACTGTTGCAGAGAGAAGAGGTTGGAGCCTGGGGTGCAGAAGGACTGTTACATAGAGCAGAGTTTGGAGACAGGTTTACAGAAAAATCTTTCAGTGATCAAAGGTTCGAGACTGAGGTGTAAAAGGACTATTACAGAGAGCAGAATTTGGAGACTGGGGTGCAGAAGGATCATTGCAGAGACTGCGGTGCAGTAGGCCTATTACGGAGAGCAGAGTTTGGAGAAGGGGTTCAGAAGTACATATATAGAGAGTAGCTTTTGGAGACTGTGGTGTAGAAGGACAGTTGCAGAAAGCAGAGGTTGAAGATTGAGTTGCAAAAAAATTGTTACAGAGAGAAGAGTTTGGAGACTGGGTTCCAGAGGAACTGTTGCAGAGAGCAGAGGTAGACACTGGGGTGTAAAAGAACTGCTGCGGAGAGCACGGGTTGGAGATTTGGTTGCAGAATGACTGTTGCAGAGAGCAAAGTTTGGAGACTGCGTTACAGTAGGACTGTTAAATAGGCAGAGGTTGGAGATTTGGTACAGAAGGACTGTTGCAGAGAGAAAAGTTAGTAGACTGAGGTACAGAAGCACTGTTAAAGAGAGCATAGTTTGGAGAATGGGGTGCAAAAGGCCTGTTACAGAGAGCAGAGGTTGGAGACTGGGGTGCAGAAAAACTGTTACAGAAAGCAGGGTTTAGAGACAGGGTTGCAGAAGGATCTTACAGAGAGCAGAGTTTGGAGACTGAGGTACAATAGGACTGTTACTGAGAGCAGAGGTTGGAGACTGGGGTGCAGAAGGGTCGTTGTAGAGAAAAGAGTTTTCAGACTGAGGTGCAGAAGGACTGTTGCAGAGAGCAGAGTTTGGAGACTAGGGTACAGTAGGACTGTTGCAGAGAGAAGATGTTGAGGACTGTTGCAGAGGGAAGATGTTGAAGACTGTTGTTCAGAAACACTTTTGCAGAGAGCAGAGGTTAGAGAATTGGGTGCAGAAGTAAGGTTTCAGAAAGCAGAGGTTGGAGACAGTGGTGCAGAAGGACTGTTACACAGAGCTGAGGTTGGAAACAGTGGTACAGAAGGACTGATACAGAAAGCAGAGTTTTGAGACTGGAGTGCAGAAGGACCGTTAAAGAGAGCAGAGGTTGGAGACTGTGGAGCAGATGGACTGCTGCAGAGAAAGGAGTTTGGAGACTGGGGTGCAGCAGGACCGGTGCAGAATGCTTAGGTTATAGCCTGGGGTGTAGTAGAAATGTTTCAGAGAACAGAGTTTTTAAACTGGCGTGCAGAAGGTTCTGACAGAAAGCAGAGGTTGGAGACAGGTGTGCATAAGGACTGTTGAGGACCGGAGATGTTGGAGACTGGCGAGCAGACAATCGTTGCAGAGAGCAGAGGTTGGAGAATGGGGTGCAGAAGGAGTTTTGTAGAGAGTAGACGTTGGAGAATGGGGTGCAGAAGGATCGTTGCAGACAGCAAAGATTTGAGACTGGGGTACAGAAGGACTTTTACAGAGAGTAGTGCTGGAGACTGAGGTGCAGAAGGACCGTTGCAGAGAGCAGAGTTTGGAGACTGAGTTGCAAAAACACTGTTACAGAGAGTAGAGGTTGGAGATTGGGGTGCAAAAGGTCTGTTACAGAGAGCAGGGTTTGGAGACTGGGGTGAAGAAGAACTGTTACAGAGAGCAGAGTTTTTAGACAAGGTTGCAGAAGGATCTTACGAAGAGCAGAGATTGTAGAGCGAGGTGTAGCAGGACTGGTACAGAGAGGAGATGTTGCAGACTGAGGTGCAGAAGGACTGTTACAGAGAGTAGAGGTTGGAGACTGAGGTGCAGAAGGATTGTTGCAGAGAACAGAGTTTTAAGACTGAGGAGCAGAAGGCCTGTTTCAGAGAGCACATGTTGGAGACTGGGGTGCAGACGGACTGTTGCAGAGTGCAGAGGGTGGAGAATGGTGTGCTGAAAGATCGTTGCAGAGAGCAGAGTTTAGATACTGGGGTGGAGAAGGATTGTTATAGAAAACAGACTTTGGAGACTGGGGTCTAGAAGGCCTGTTACGGAGAGGAGATTTTGGATAAGGGGTGCAGAAAGAATGTTAAAGGGGGCAGAGATTGGAGACTGGGTTGAAAAAGGATCTTACAGAGAGAAGACGTTAAAGACTGAGATGGAGAAGGACTGTTTAAGAGAGTAGAGGTGTGAGACTGAGATGCAGTAGGATTGTTACAGAGAGCATAGATTGGGGACTGGGGTGAAGAAGGACTGTTGCAGACAGCAGAGTTTGGAGACTGGGGTGTAGATGGACTGCTGCAGGGACGAGAAGTTGGAGACTGGGCTGCTGAAGGACTTTTGCAGAGAGCATCGGTAGGAGACTGAGATGCAGAAGGACTGTTAGAGAGAGCAGAGGTTAGAGACTGGGTGCAGAAGGACTGATACAGAAAGAAGAGTTTGGAGACTGGGTTGCAGAAGGACCGTTACAGAGAGCAGAGGTTGGAGATTGCAGTACAGAAGGACTGTTACAGATTGCCAAGTTTGGAGACTAGGGTGGAGAAGGACTGTTTCAGAGAGTAGATGTTGCAGACTGGGGTGCAGAAGAACTGTTGCATTGAACAGATGTTAAAGACTGGGGTGCAGAAGGAATGTTGCAGATAGCAGAGTTTGGAGACTTAGTTGCTGAAGGACTGTTGCAGACAACAGAGGTTGGCGACTGTGATGCAGAAGGACCATTGAAGAGAGCAGATCATGGAGACTAAGGTGCAAAAGGATTCTTACAGAGAGAAGAGGTTGGAGAATGGGGTGCAGAAGGCCTGTTACAGTGATAAGAGTTTGGAGACTGGGGTGCAGAAAGATCTTACAGAGAGGAGAGTTTGGAGACTAAGGTGCACACGAACTGTTGCACATAGCAGAGGTTGGATACTGGGTTGGAGGAGGATCGCTGCAGAGAGAAGACTTTGGAGACAGGGACGCAGAAGGTCTGTTCCAGAGAGAAGAGTTTGGAGACTAAGGTGCAGAAGGCCTTTAACAGCGAGCAGAGGTAGGAGACTGGGGTGCAGAAGGACTGTTACAGAGAGTAGAGGCTTGAGACTAGGGTGCAGAAGGACTGTTGCAGAGAGCAGAGTTTGGAGCCTGTGGTGGAGAAAGAATGTTACAGAGAGCATAGTTTGGAAACTGGGGTGCAGAAGGATCTTACAGAGAGCAGAGATTGAAGACTGGGATGAAGAAGGACTGTTACAGAGAGCAGAGGTGGGAGACTGAGATGCAGAAGGACTGTTACAGAAAGCAGATTTTGGAGACTGGGGTGTAGAAGAATAGTTGCAGAGAGCAGACTTTTCAGACTGAGGTGAAGAAGGACTGTTTCAGAGAGCAGATGTTGGAGACTGGGGTGTAGAAAGACTTTTGCAGAGAGCAGAGGTTTGAGACTGGGTTGCAAAACAAGCGTTGCAGAGTGCAGAGGTTGGAGTCTGGTGTGCAAAACGATTGTTACAGAGAGGAGAGGTTGGAAAATGGGGTGCAGAAGGACGATTGCAGAAAGCAGAATTTGGGGACTGAGGTGCAAAAGGATTGTTACAGAGAACAGAAGTTGGAGGACTGTTGCAGCGAGCAGAGGTTGGACACTGTGGAACATAAATATCATTGCAGAGAGCATAGGTTGGAGACCTTGGTGCAGACGGACTGTTACAAATAGCAGCGTTTGAAGACTGGGTAGCAGAAGGATCTTACAGAAAGCTAGGTTAGAGACTGAGGTGCAGAAGCACTGTTACAGAGAGTAGAGGTTGTATTTTGAGGTGCAGAAGGACCGTTGCAGAGAGCACAGTTTGGAGAATGAGGTTCAGAAGAATTGATACAGAGAGAAGAGTTTGGAGACTGGGGTGCAGAAAGACTGTTGCAGAGAGTAGAGGTTTTAGACTGGGGTGTAGAAGGACTGTTGCAGAGAGTAGAGTTGGGGGACTGGGGTGCAGAAAGATTGAAGCAGAGAGCAGAGGTTGTAGACTAATGTGCAGAATAACAGTTACACAGAGCAGAGATTGGAAACTGGAGTGCAGAAGGACTGATACAGAAAGCAGAGTTTGGAGACTCGGGTGCAGAAGGACCGTTACAGAGAGCAGGGTTGGAGACTGTAGTACAGAAGGACTTTTACAGAGAATAGAGGTTGGAGACTGGGGTGCAGAAGGATCATTGCAGAGAGCAGAGTTTGGAGACTGAGAAGCAGAAAGATCCAGGCAGAGAGCAGAGGAGGAGACTGGGGTGCAGAAGGACTGTTACAAAGAGAAGAGGTTGGAGAATGTGGTGCAGGAGGATCTTTCAGAGAACTGAGGTTTGGGACTGGGGTGTAGAAGGACTGTTGCGAACAGCAGACTTTGGAGACAGGGGTGCAGAAGGATCATTGCAGAGAGCAGAGATTTTAGACTGAGGTTCAGAGGGACTGTAGCAGAGAGCAGATGTTGGAGACTTGGGTGCAAAAGGACTGTTGCAGAGAGCGGAGTTGTAGACTGGGTTTAAGAAGGATCCTGGCACAGAGCAGAGGTTGGAGACCGGGGAGAGGAAGGGCTCTAACAAAGAGCAGAGGTTGGAGACTGGGGGGAAGAATGCCTGTTACAGAGAGCAGAATTTGTCGACTGGGTTGCAGAAGGAACTTACAGAGAGCAGATGTTGGAGACTGAGGTGAAGAAGGACTGTTACAGAGAGCAGAGGTTGGAGACTAGGGTGCATAATAACTATTGCAGACAGCAGAGGTTGCAGACTGAGGTGCAGAGGACTGATACAGAGAACAGAGTTTGGAGAATGTGGTGCAGAAAAATTGATACAGAAAGCAGGGGTTAGAGAATGTGGTGCAAAAAGACACTTACAGAGAACAAAGTTTGGACACTGAGGTGCAGAAGGACTGTTGCAGAGAGCAGAGGTTGGAGATTGGGGCGCTTATGGACTGTTGCAGAGAACAGAGGTTGGATTCTGAGGTGAAGAAGGACTTTTACAGAGAGCAAGGTTGAAGACTGGGGTGCAGAAGAACTGATACAGAAAGCAAAAGTTGGAGACTGGGGTGCATAAGGTCCGTTACAGAGAACAAAGGTTGGAGACTTTATTACAGAAGGACTGTAACTGAGAGCAGATGTTGGAGACTGTGGGGCAGAAGGACTTATGCAAAGAACAGAGGTTGGAGACTGGGGTGCAGAAAGACCACTGCAAAGAGGAGAGTTTGGAGACTTAAGTGCAGAATGATTGTTAGAAAGCAGAGGTAGGATACTGGAGTGCAGAAGGAATGTTGCAGAGTGCAGAGTTTGGAGACTAAGGTGCAGAAAGACTGTTTCATAGAGCAGAGGTTGGAGACTGGGGTGCAGAAGGACGGTTACAGAGAGCAGAGGTTGAAGCCTGGGTGCAGAAAGTCTAATACAGAGAGCAGAGGTTTGAGACTGAGGTGCAGAAGGATCATTACAGAGAGCAGAGTTTGGAGACTGCAGTACAGAAGGACTGTTATAGAGAGTTGAGCTTGGAGACTGGGGTGCAGAAGAAATGCCACGAAGAGCAGAGTTTGGAAACTGGGGTGCAGAAGGATCTTATGGAGACCAGATGTTGAAGACTGGAGTGCAGAAGGACTATTACAGAGAGCAGACGTTGGAGACTGGGGTGCAGAAGGATCTTTGCAGAAAATGGAGGTTGGAGACTTGGGTGTAGAAGGACTGTTGCAGAGAGCAGATGTTTGAGACTGGGGTGTAGAAGAACTTTTGCAGAGAGCAAAGGTTGGAGACTGATGTGTAGAAGGACTGTTACAGAGAGCAGAGTTTGGAGACCGGAGTGCAGAAGGACCATTACAGAGAGCAGAGTTTGGAGACTGCGGTACAGAAGGACTGTTTCGGCGAGCAGAGTGTGGAGACTAGGGTGCAGAAGGACTATTGCAGAAAAAAGGTTTTGGAGACTTGGGTTCAGACGAAATTCTGCAGAGAGCAGAGGTTGGAGACTGAGGTGTAGAATGACTTTTACAGACAGCAGAAGTTGGGGACTGGGGTGCAGAAGGATCTTACAGAGAGCAGAGGTTGGAAACTGGGGTGCAAAGGACTGTTGCAGAGAGCAGAGGTTAGAGACTGAGGTGCAGAGGGTCATTGCAGAGAGAAGAGGTTTGAGACTGGGGTGCAGCAGGCCTGTTACAGAGAGCAGAGTTTGGAGACTGAGGTGCAGAAGGATAATTCCAGACAGCAGAGTTTGGAGACTGACGTGCATAAGGATCCTTGCAGAAAGCCGAGGTTTGAGACTGTGGTGCAGAATGATCGTTACAGAGAGCAAAGGATGAAGAAGGGGGTGCAGAATTACAGTTACAGAGAGGACAGATGGAGACTAAGGTGCAGAAGAAATGTTGCAGAGAGCAGAAGGTGGAGACTGCGGTGCAGAAGGACTGTTGCAGAGAGCAGAGGTTGGAGACTGGGGTGCAGAAGAACTGATACAGAAAGCAAAATTTGGAGACTAGGGTGCATAAGGACCGTTACAGAAAACAAAGTTTGGACACTGCTTTACAGAACGACTGTAACTGAGAGCAGATTTTGGAGACTGTGGGGCAGAAGGACTTATGCAGAGAACAGAGGTTGGAGACTGGGGTGCAGAAAGACCATTGCAAAAAGCAGAGTTTGGAGAGTGAGGTGCAGAAGGATTGTTAGAAATCAGAGGTAGGATACTGGGGTGCAGAAGGAATGTTGCAGAGAGCAGAATTTAAAGACTGGGGTGCAGAAAGACTGTTGCATAGAGCAGAGGTTGGAGACTGGGGTGCAGAAAGACGGTTACAGATAGCAGAGGTTGAAGCCTGGGGTTCCGAAGGTCTGATACAGAGAGGAGAGGTTTGAGACTGAGGTCCAGAAGGACTGTTACAGAGATCAGATGTGGAGACTGGGGTGCAGAAGGACTGTTGCAGACAGCAGATGTTGGAGACTGCGGTATAGAACGACTGTTACAGACAGCAGAGGTTGGAGACTTGGGTGCAGAAGGACTGATGCAGATAACAGGGGTTTGAGACTGGGGTGCAGAAGGCCTGTTACAGAGTGCAGAGGTTGGAGAGTGGGGTGCATAAGGCCTGTTAGTGAGAGCAGTGTTTGGAGACTGGGGTGCAGAAGAACTGTTACAGATAGCACAGTTTCGAGACAGGGTTGCAGAAGGATCTTACAGATAGCATTTTGGAGACTGAGGTTCAGAAGGACTGTTACAGAGAGAAAAGTTTGGAAACTGGGGTGCAAAAGGATTGTTGTAGAGAACAGAGGTTTCAGACTGAGGTGCAGAAAGACTGTAGCAGAGAGAAGATGTTGGATCCTGTGGTGCAGAAGGAATGTTTCAGAGATCAGAGTTTGGAGACTGAGGTGCAGAAGGATCATTGCAAAGAGCACAGGTTGGATACTGGAGTGCAGAAGGCCTGTTACACAGAGCAGAATTTGGAGACTAGGGTGAAGAAGGACTGGTACAGAGAGCAGAGTTTGAAAAGTGGGTTGCAGAAGGATCTTACAGAGAACAGAGTTTGGAGATAGGGGTGCAGAAGAACTGTTACCGAAAGCAGAGGTTTGAGACTGGGGTGCAGAAAAACCGTTGAAGAGAGCAGAGCTTGGAACCTGGCAAGAAGAAGGGTCGTTGCAGAGAGCAGATGTTTGAGACTGGGGTGCAGGAGGACTGTTACAGAGAGTGGAGGTTTGAGACTGAGGTGCATAAGTATCATTTGAGAGAGCAGAGGTTTGAGACTGTGGTGCAGAAGGACCATTACAGATTGCAGAACTTCGAGACTGAGGTGGAGAAGGACTTTTACAGAGAGGAGAGGTTGGAGACTGGGGTTCAAAATAATTCTTACATAGAGCAGATGATGAAGACTGGGGTGCAGAAGGAATTTTACATAGTGCAGAGTTCGTAGATTGGGGTTCAGAAGAACTGTAAAAGAGAGCAGAGGTTGGAGACTGGGGTGCAGAAGGCCTGTTACAGGGATCAGAGTTTAGAGAGTGAGGTGAAGAAGAAGTTTTACAGAGAGCAGAGTTTGGACACTGTTGTGCAGAAGGACTGTTACAAAGAGCAGATCTTCGAGACTGGGGTGCAGAAGAACTGTTGCAGAGAGTGGAGGATGGAGAAAGTGGTGAAGAAGTATTGTTGCAGAGAGCAGAGGTTGCAGACTGAGGTGCAAAAGGATCGCTGCAGAGAGCAGAGGTTGGAGACTGGGGTGCAGCAGGGCAGTTGCAGAGAGCACTGGTTGGAGACAGGGGTGCAGAAGAAATGTTGCAGAGAAAAGAGGTTTGAGACTGGGGTGAAGAAGGACTGTAGCAGAGAGCAGAGTTTGGAGACTGGGGTGCAGAAGGACTGTTACAGAGAGCCAACGTTGGAGACTGAGGTGCAGAAGGATTGTTACAGAGAGCAGAGTTTGGATACTGGGGTGCAGTAGGACTGTTACAGAGAGCAGAGGTTGGAGACTGGGATGCAAAAGGATCATACAGAGAGCAGAATCTGGAGACTGGGGTGCAGAAGGACAGTTCCAGAGAGCAGAGTTTAGAGTCTGAAGTCCAGAAGGATCCTTGCAGAGAGAAGTGGTTAGAGACTGGTGTTCAGAAGGACTGTTACAGAAAGTGTAGTTTGGCAAGTGGGGAGCAGATGGACTGTTACAAAGAGAAGAGGTTGGAGACTGTGATACAAAAGGACTGTTACAGGGAGAAGAGATTGGAGACTGGGTAAAAAAAGGATCGTTGCAGAGAGCAGATGTTGGAGACTGGGGTGCAGAAGGACTGTCACAGAAAGCAGAGGTTGGAGATTGAGTTGCAGAAGGATCCTTACAGAGAGCAGAGATTTGAAACTGAGGTGCAGAAGGATCGTTGCAGAGAGCAAAGTTTGGGGTCTGAGGTGCAAAAGGATCGTTTCAGAGAGCAAATGTAGGAGACTGGGGTCAGATAAACAGTAAAAAAAAAGCACAGTTTAGAGACTGGGGTGCAGAAAAAATGTTGCAGAGTGCAGAGGTTGGAGACTGGGGTGCAGAAGGACTGTTGCAGAGAGCAGAGGATGGAGACTGAGGTGCGGAAGGACTGATACAGAAAGCAGACATTGGAGACTGGGGTGCAAAAGGACCGTTACAGAGAGGAGAAGTTGGAGAGTGTGGTAAAGAAGGATTGTTACAGAGAGCAGAGTTTGGAGACTTGGGTGCAGAAAGACTTTTGCAGAGAGCAGAGGATTGAGACTGAGGTGAAGAAAAATCGTTGCAGTGAGAAGATATTAAAGACTGGGTTGCAGAACGCCTCTTATAGAGTGCAGAGTTTTGAGAGTAGGGTGCCGAAGGTCTGTTACAGAGAGCAGAGTTTTGATACTGGATTGCAGAAGGAACTTACAGAGAGCAAAGTTTGGAAAATTGGGTGTGTGGTTCAGAAGGTCTGTTACAGAGAGCAAAGTTTGGAAAATGGGGTGCAGAAGGATTGTTCCTGATAGCAGAGTTTTTAGATTGAGGTGAAGAAGGACTGTAGCAGAGAGCAGATATTGGATCCTGGGGTTCAGAATGACTGTTACAGAGAGCAGAGTTTGGAGACTGGGGTGCAGAAGGATCGTTGCATAGAGCACAAGTTGGAGACTTGGGTGCAGAAAGCCTTTTACAGAGGGCAGAGTTTGAAGACTGGGGTTCAGAAGGCCCGTTACAGAGAGCAGAGTTTGGAGACTGGGGTGCAGAAGGACTGTTACAGAGAGCAGAGTTTGAAGAATGGGTTGCAGAAGGATCTTAGAGAGAGCAGAGTTTGGAGACTGAGGTGCAGAAAAACTTTTACAGAGATTAGATTTTAAAGACTTAGGAGCAGAAGAACTGTTGTAGAGGGCAGAGGTTGGAGACTGAGGTCCAGAAGGATTTTTACACAGATCAGAGTGTGGAGACTGGGTACAGAAAAAGGTTACTGAGAGCAGAGTTTGAAGATTGGGGTGCAAAAGAACTGTTACCGAGAGAAGAGTTTGGAGATGGTGGTGCAGAAGGACTGTTGCAGAGAGCAGTGTTTTGAGACTGATGTGCAGAAGGACTGTTACACAGAGCAGAGGTCAGAATCTGGGGTGCAGAAAGACCATTGCAGAGAGCAAAAGTTGGGACCTGGGGAGAAGAAGGATCGATGCAGAGAGCAGATGTTGGATACTGGGGTGCAGAAGGATTGTTAGAAAAGAGAGAAGAGTTTGGAGACTGAGGTGCAGAAGGATCATTTCAGAGAGAAAAGGTTGGAGACTGGGGTGCAGAAGGACCGTTAGAGTTTGCAAAACTTGGAGATTGAGGTGGAGAAGGATCGTTGCATAGAGCAGAGGTTGAAGACTGAGGTGCAGAAGAATCGCTACAGAGAGCAGAGGTTGAAGACTGGGTTGCTACAGGAAAGTTACAGAGAATACAGGTTGGAGACTGGGTTGCAAAAGAAATATTGCAGAGAGCAGAGGTTGGAGACTGGGGTGCAGAAGAACTGTTGTAGAGAGCAGAAGTTGGAGACTTGGATGCAGAAAGATCATTGCAGAGAGCAGTGGTTCGAGACTGGGGTGTATAAGGACTGTGGCAGAGAGAAGAGGTTGGAGACTGGGGTGCAGAAGGACTGTTGCAGAGAGCAGAGGTTAGAGACTGCGGTGCAGAATAACTGATATGGATAAAAGATTTCGGAGACTGGGGTGCAGAAGGACTGTTACAGAAAGCAGAGTTTGTAGACTGGGTGCCGAAGGACTGCTGCAGAGAACAGATGTTGGATACTGGGACGAAGAAGGGCCGTTGCAGAGAGATGAGGTTGGAGACTGAGGTGCAAAATGACTGTTACAGAGAGTAAAGTTTGGAGAACGGGGTGCAGAAAAATATTACAGAAAGCAGAGGTTGGAGACTGGGGTTCAGAAGAACTGTTGCAGAGAGCAGAGGTTGGAGACTGAAGTGCAGAACCATTGTTGCAGAGAGAAGAGGTTGGAGACTGGAGTGCAGTAGGCCTGTTACAGAGAGCAGATTTTGGAGACTGGGTTGCAGAAGTCCTGTTACAGAGAGCAGATGTTTGAGACTGGGGTGCAGAAGGATTGTTACAGATGGCACAGTTTGGAGACTGGGGTGCAGAAGGATTGTTGCAACGAGCAGAGGTTTCAGACTGAGGCTTAGAATGACTGTTACAGAGAGCAGAGATTGGAGTCTGAGGTGCAGAAGAACTGTTTCAGAAAGCAGAGGTTGTCAATTGGGGTGCAGAAGGTTGGAAACTGCGGTACAGAAGGACTGTGACAGAGAGTAGAGTTTGGAGGCTAGGGTGCAGAAGGACTGTTACAGAGAACAGAAGTTGAAGACAGAGGTGCAGAAGGATTGTTAGAGAAAAAAGAGATTGGAGACTGTGCTGTAGAAGGACCATTACAGAGAGCAAAGGATGGAGACTGAGGTGCAGAACGACTTTTACAGAGAGCAGAGGTTGTAGACTGAGGTGCAGAAGGGTCGTTGCAGAGAGCAGAGGTTGGAAACAAAGGTGCAGAAAAATCTTTTCACACAACAGAGTTTGTTTACTGGGTGTAAAAAGACTGCTGCAGGGAGCAGAGGTCTGAGACTGAGGTACAAAAGGACCGATACAGAGAGCAGATGTTGGAGACTGGGGTGCAGAAGTACTGTAGCAGAGAGAAGAGTTTGGAGACTGGGGTACAGAAGGAGTGTTGCAGAGAGCAGAGGTTGGAGACTGGGGTGCAGAAGGACTGTAACAGAGAGCAGAGTTTGGAGACTGGATTGCAGAAGGACTGTTAAAACTAGCACGATTTCGAGACTCTGTTAGAGAAGGATCTTACAGAGAGCATTTTGGAGACTGAGGGTCAGAAGGACTTTTACAGAGAGCAAAGTTTGGAAACTCGAGTGCAGAAGGATTTTTACAGAGAGCAGAGTTTTCAGACTGAGGTGCAGAAAGACTGTTTCAGAGAGCAGATGTTGGATCCTGGGGTGCAGAAGGACTGTTACAGAGAGCAGAGTTTGGAGACTGGGGTACAGAAGGACCATTGCAGAGAGCACAGGTTGGAGACTGGGGTGCAGAAGGCCTGTTACAGAGAGCAGAGTTTGAAGACTGCGGTGCAGAATGCCTGTTACAGAGAGCAGAGTTTGGAGACTGGGGTGCAGAAGGACTGTTACAGAGAGCAGCGTTTTGACAATGGGTTTCAGAAGGATCTTACAGAGAGCAGAGTTTGGAGACTGAAGTGCAGAAAGACTTTTACAGAGAGTAGAGTGTGGAGCCTGGGGTGCAGAAGGAGTGTTACAGAGAGCAGAGTTTTGAGTTTGGAGTGCAGAAGAACTGTTACTGAGAGCAGAGGTTGGAGACTGGGGTGCAGAATGACTGTTTCAGAAAGCAGAGTTTGGAAACTGAGGTGTAGAAGGACCGTTGCAGAGAGCAGAGTTTGGAGTCTAGGGAGAAGAAGGATCATTGCAGAGAGCAGATGTTGGAGCCTGGGGTGAAGAAGGACTATTAAAGAGAGCAGAGGTTGGAGACTGAGGTGCAGAAAGATCATTTCTGAGAGGAAAGGTTTGAGACTGGGGTGCAGAAGGAGTGTTACAGATTGCAGAACTTGGAAACTGAGGTGCAGAATGACGTTTACAGAGAGGAGAGTTTGGAGACTGGGGTAAAAAGGAGTCTTACAGAGAGCAGAGGATGAAGACTAGGGTGCAGAAGGATCGTTGCAGAGAGCAGAGGTTGGCGAATGAGGTGCAGAAGGATCGCTACTCAGAGCAGAGTTTGGAGACTGGGGTGAAGCAGGACAGTTACAGAGAGCATAGGTTGGAGACTGGTGTGCAGAAGAAATGTTGCAGAGAGAAGAGTTTGGAGACTGGGGTGCAGAAGTACTGTAGCAGAGAGCAGAGGTTGGAGACTGGGATGCAGAAAGACTTTTGCAGAGAGCAGTTGTTGGAAACTGAGATGCAGAAGGATCATTGCAGAGAGCAGAGACTGGAGACTGGTGTGTAGAAGGACTGTTGCTGAGAGAAGAGGTTGTAGACTGAGGTGCAGAAGGATCGTTGAAGAAAGAAGAGGTTGGAGACTGGGGTGCAGAAGGCCTGTTGAAGAGAGCAGAGTTTGGAGACTGGGATGCAGAAGACCTGTTACACAGAGCAGAGGTTGGAGACTGGGGTGCAGAAGGATTGGTACAGATAGCACATTTTGGAGACTGGGGTGCAGAAGGATCGCTGCAGAGAGTAGAGGTTTCCGACTGAGGCTTAGAAAGATTTTTACAGAGAATAGAGGTTGGAATCCTAGGTGGAGAAGGACTTTTACAGAAAGCAGAGGTTGGCAATTGGGGTGCAGAAGGACCATTATAGAGAGAAGAGGTTGCAGACTTTGGTATTGAAGGAATGTTAGAGAGCGCAGAGTTTGGAGACTTTGGTGCAGAAGGACCATTGTAGAGACCGTATTTTGAAGACTAGGGTGCAGAAGGACTTTACAGAGAGCAGACGTTGGAGACTGAAGTGCAGGAGATTGTTAGAGAGAGCAGAGGTTGGAGACTGGGGTTCAGAAGGACCATTAAGAGAGAAAAAGTTGGAAACTGAGGTGCAGAAGGACATTTACAGAGAGCAGAGTTTGGATACTGGGGTGCAGAAGAACTGTAAGAGAGAAGGGGTTGAAGAAAGAGATGCAATAGGATCTTACAGAGAGCAGAGTCTGGAGACTGGAGTGCAGAAGGACTGTTACAGAGAGCAGAGATAGGAGACTGGGGTGCAGAAGGATCGTTGCAAAGAGAAGATGTTGAAGACTGGGGCGCAGAAGGACTGTTAAATAGAGCAGAGGTTTGAGACTGGGGTCAGAAAGACAGTTACAGAGAGCACAGTTTAGAAACTAGCGTGTAGAAGAAATGTTGCAGTGAGCAGAGATTGGAGATTGCGGTACAGAAGTAATGTTACAAAGAGCAGAGAGTGGAGACTGTGGTTCAGAAGAAATGTCATATAGAGAAGAGTTTAGAAACTGGGGTGCTGAAGGATCTTAC
Source organism: Ictidomys tridecemlineatus (assembly GCF_052094955.1). Classification (NCBI taxonomy): domain Eukaryota; kingdom Metazoa; phylum Chordata; class Mammalia; order Rodentia; family Sciuridae; genus Ictidomys; species Ictidomys tridecemlineatus. The sequence continues at coordinate 196,755 of NW_027525201.1, forward strand.
AGAGAGCAGAGGCTAGAGATTGGGGTCATAAGGACTGTTGCAGAGAACAGACGTTGGAGACGGGGTGCAGAAGGATCGTTGCAGAGAGCAGAGGTTGGAGACTGAGGTGCCGAAGGATTGCTACAGAGAGCAGAGTTTGGAGACCAGGATGCAGTAGGATAGTTACAGAGAGCCCAGTTTAAAGACTGGGGTGAAGAAGAAATGTTGGCAGAGAGCAGAGGTTGGAGACTGGGGTACAGAAGGACTGTAGCAAAGAAAAGATTTTGGACACTGGGGTGTAAAAAGACTGTTGCAGAGAGCAGACGATGGAGAGTGAGATGCAGAAGGATCTTTGCAGAGAGCAGATGTTGGAGAGTGGTGTGTAGAAGGACTTTTGCAGAGAGCAGAGGCTGGAGACTGGGGTGCAGAAGGACTGTTGCAGAGAGCAATGTTTGGAGACTGAGGTGCAGAAGGACTGTTACAGAGAGCAGAGTTTTTAGACTGCGATGCAGAATAACGAATACGGAAAGAAGAGTTCGGAGACTAGGGTGCAGAAGGACTGTTACAGAGAGCAGAGTTTGTAGCCTGGTGCAGAAGGACTGCTGCAGTGAACAGAGGTTGGATACTGGGGTGCAGAAGGACCGTTGCAGAGAGATGAGGTTGAAGACTTTGATGCATAATGACTGTTACAGAGAGCAAAGTTAGGAAATCGGGGTGCAGAAGAATCTTACAGAGAGCAGAGTTTGGAGACTGGGGTGCAGAAGGACTGTTGCAGAGAAAAGTTTGGAGACTGAGGTGCAGAACAATCGTTGCAGAGAGAAGAGGTTGGAGACTGGAGTGCAGTAGGCGTGTTACAAAGAGTAGACTTTGGAGACTGAGTTGCAGAAGTCCTGTTACAGAGAGCAGATGTTTGAGACTGGGGTGCAGATGGATTGTTACAGATGGCACAGTTTGGAGACTGGGGTGCAGAAGGATTGTTGCAGAGAGCAGAGGTTTCAGACTAAGGCTTAGAATGACTGTTACAAAGAGCAGAGTTTGGAGTCTGAGGTGCAGAAGGACTGTTTCAGAAAGCAGATGTTGGCAATTGGGGTGCAGAAGGTTGGAAACTGCGGTACAGAAGGGACTGTTACAGAGAGTAGAGTTTGGAAACTGGGGTGCAGAAGGACTGTTACAGAGAACAGACGTTGAAGACAGAGGTGCAGAAGGATTGTTAGAGAGAGAAGAGATTGGAGACTGGGCTGTAGAAGGACCATTACAGAGAGCAAAGGATGGAGACTGAGGTGCAAACGACTTTTACAGAGAGCAGAGGTTGTAGACTGAGGTGCAGAAGGGTCGTTACAGAGAGAAGAGTTTGGAGACTGGGGTGCCGAAGGACTGTTAAAGAAAACAGAGGTTGGCAATTGGGAAGCAGATGGACCGTACAAAGAGAAGACGTTGGAGACTGCCGATACAAAAGTAGTTTTACAGAGAGCAGAGTTTGGAGACTGGGTAGAGGAAGGATCGTTGCAGAGAGCAGATGTTGGAGACTGGGGTAAAGAAGGACTGTTACAAAGAGAACAAGTTGGAGACTGAGGTGCAGAAGAAATGTTGCAGAGAAAAGAGTTTGGAGACTTGGGTGCAGAAGGACTGATACAGAGAGCAGAGTTTGGAGACTGGGGTTCAGAAGGATCATTGCAGAGAGCAGAGGTTGGAAACAAAGGTGGAGAAAAATTGTTACACAGAGCAGAGTTTGTTTACTGGGTGGAAAAGGACTGCTGCAGGAGAGCAGAGTTTTGAGACTGAGGTACAATAGGACTGATACACAGAGCAGATTGGAGACTGGGGTGCAAAAGTACTGTAGTAGAGAGAAGAGTTTGGAGACTGGGGTGCAGAAAGACTGTTGCAGAGAGCAGAGGATAGAGACTGGGGTGCAGAAGGACTGTTACAGAGAGCAGAGTTTGGAGACTGGATTGCAGAAGGACTGTTACAGCTAGCAAAATTTTGAGACTCGGTTGGAGAAGGATCTTACAGAGAGCATTTTGGAGACTGAGGTTCAGAAGGACTTTTACAGAGAGCAAAGTTTGGAAACTCGAGTGCAGAAAGATTTTTGCAGAGAGCAGAGTTTTCAGATTGAGGTGCAGAAAGACTGTTTCAGAGAGCAGATGTTGGATCCTGGGGTGCAGAAGGA